>NC_049201.1:65928229-66098229 GCF_013347855.1 Anguilla anguilla
TCAAAGCCTCAGATCTGAGCACTTGTTCCAATACACTCAATTCATTACACGCATCTCATCAGGGGTCTACTTTTGGCATTTTAAAAGCTCATCAATCAAGTTAATGCAAATTAACTTTTATCACACCACACTGCTTGAAGATAAACTTTAGTGTGGGATTTTTCATCAGTCCCCATTTCGCTAATTTTTGACTGACGCAAGTGTAAAGTGGGCGGCGCTTGTCTGCTACAGATGAGAGGCCTTGAAATGCACCAACACCCCCTGACTAAACCCACCTGAAGTACAAGATGACATATAGACATGTGACAAAGAACAGTGACCAATTCCTACAGAAAGCAAATGACATACGTTTTAGGGCCAAATTCATTGGATTAACTATATATATATATGTGTGTGTATATATATATATATATATATATATATGTCACCGTTCACATCTGTGGTTGTATTAGTAATTTTTTCACTAAAATTTCTCTATAATTCGAGCAAAAAGCTTATTAATTACTGAGGTAATAATTTAACCCCCTGTCCCCTGACACACAACACTGCCAAATGATGCATACATCATGACGTTGAAGGGTTAACACCTTACTTGTGTTGCCACAGTACAGTCTGTAGATGTTGCCATAGTGGCGAGCCAGAGAGGTCAGATGATTGGGGAGGTGGTCCCGTGTCAGCTCCAACATGTTGCCCAGAAGAGGGAGGGAGGTGGGGCCAGGGAGGGAGGGGGAGAGAGTGTGGGGAAGAAGCTGGTTGAGTGGGTAAAGGAGTGTGGAACCAACAACTGAGTGGAGATAAAAGACAAAAAATGACTAAAAATACAAGTGAACCTCATATGGCTTTATCAAAGCAGTGAAAATAAAATCTACTACCAGCAAACAGACTATACATTAACAGCATTAACAGTAATGGCTGGATATTATAAAGTAACAATCTACTAAGTGAGTATACAATGGGTATGATGCACATGAATACACATCAATATATCAGAAGCATGTGTATTTGGTCATGAAATTTGAACGATGTCCTGCGGTTCACCTTAAAATAAAATTTCATACAGAAATCATAGTTTGAAATTGATAAAACAGTCTGCCTTCTGGGAAGTCGAAGGAAGTCTGATAATGAAACAGAGGTAAAGTGTACAAAGTGACATAGCAAACAAGATGCCAAAGGAATGGCACTGGGAAAGCATAAATGCTGTACAAATAAACTATATGTCCAACAAGCCACTTCCCCTCCATTTTATTTTCCTATATTACTATTTAACTTACCCAGGCCTGAAAACGCAGTGACACTTACCGTTTGATTGCGAGCATAGCTTCTGATCAGTCTGTCTGGGGTAATAAACAAACACTAACCACAGTACACACAGCACGACTGCTGTACCCGCACCCACAAATGTCATGCAGACTGGCATCACATTAATAGGTTATCACTCGAAAAGAGCAGAGACCACTGCACAATCTCTACTCCTTTTATATTCTCTCAGTCTCTCCCAACTCCTCCATCTCGGTCTCTTTTCGAGTGATCTGCTGACATGTGTCCTCTTACTCAAGGGTGAATAAATATTATTTCAACCAGCAGAGTCATGTGATTTTCTCATAGCCACTGTGAAGTGAACACCAAGACCACAAGGACATGTTATGATAGACATGCTGTTTTTTTCAGTTTGAAAAAACAAAATAACATACATAATCTGGACCTTACACTAACAACAAAATACAGATTTCACACCTGAAAGGACAAATTAAAGGATGAGCTATTGGAAAGACACTGATTGATTGAAAGCCATAAAACTTATAGTGTAATGCTACTCTATACAAGGTGGAAAGTGTAGCTTCACACAGGAGTTCTTACCAATTGCTACATATTCTACAAATATTACTCCATTTCAGGAAAATTTAATACACCTGACCATCTAAAATGTGAATCAAAAACAAAAATATGTAAAAATATAAATTTAAATAGCTTTTTCCCATCAAGTGAGAGTATATTCTGAGGAGAAAGAGAGAGAGAGAGAGAGAGAGAGAGAGAGAGAGAGAGAGCGAGCAGGCTAATGTAATGTTTACTGGAGGTTATATAAATAGTTTTGAACAGGATGACTGGAATTATGGGAGACAAGGGGAGTCAGGGACATTCCAGTACAACCTTGAGCAAGGCATAGAAATTTGGACCACAGTTAAATTCCATTCCTGCTAAGTAGTTTTTCACAAAATATCCATTCATCCATTTTTGTAAACCAAAGCATGCAGTGGGCAAGAGGCAGAAATACACCCTGAACAGGTCGCCAATTATTCGCTGGGCCCACGCATCATTCACAGCTACAGAACATTTCTCCAAACACCCTCAAAACAGGCTACAACTAGACTCCAAACTGTTTACTTCACATAAGCTATACATAGCCTACTTGGACTGTGGGTGGAAACCCATGCGGACATCAAAAAAATGTACATGAGAAGGACATGCAAAGGCCCTTGGTCAGGATTTGATTTCAGTACCTTCTTGCTGTGAAGCGACAGTGTTATTCACTGCACACCACACTACCCCAATGTAAAACAACACAGACAAAAACAATGGCGAGACAGAATGAACGTTTAAAGTACCATATCTGGTACATCTTTAACACTGCTTTATTAAACTGGAGAAATCCTGGGGGGCGTTAACAACAAAAACACCAAGCGATTCTAAACCAAAAGCACAGTAACGACAACGCCTTTAAAACACTCACATGGCTGAGTGTGTACTGAGATCTCCACATTCCAGCAACATACTTCCCATAGTTGCAGTATGCAGTACCAACAGACCGAGGAAACAGTGCATATTGATTTCATATTCAATGAACAGTGACACACTTGGAAAAAAAACAGTTGCAGAAATAAAATGCATGGGGAAAATCCATAAAATGAATGACATGGAAAACCTGTACACACAACGTAGGGATTAATGGCCCTCATTCACAAAATATTTCTTAAATTCTTATTTTGTTCTTCATAAAAGTTCCTATGAAAAAAAAATCAACATGGGATTCATGAAACATGCACAGACCTTCAATTTTGTTTCTGACAGTTTATGGGATGGCATTTAGAAAAGAGATTTGGCTGTAACCATGGCAGTAAATCTGTGTATGTATGTGTCCGGGTGTATACATGGCTGTGTGTATAGTCAGTGTGTGTGCACAGTGGAGTTGTGTTGTGTGTGCCTGCGTATGTGTTAGGAGTGCGTGCATTAGCATGTGTTAGAATGCATAAGCATGCATGCGCCAGTATGGCATACGTGCATGTGTGCATGTGTGTCTGTGTGTGTGTTTGTTTGTGTGTGTGTGCGTATGTGAGTGTGTGTAATTTGAATAGTAGTGTGTGTGTGGAAGGGTCTCTCTCTCTGTATCTCTCTCTCCCTCTCTCGCTCTCTTTCGCTCTGTTTCTCCCTCTTTCGGGCTGCCTGTCTAGCTGTGAGTCCGGGATGGAAAGGAGGCTGGCCGCAGCTTCATCTCGGTGAAGGCGATGGAGGACTCCTTGCCTTTCCAATCAGTCCAGATCACACCCTGAAACACAGAACAGGAGCTGTCACTAACCAGCTGCCACATATACATGCTGCCAAGGTCACTAAAGGGAAGTCATTCTATTCTAATCTGACACTGTCCTATGTAATGTAGCGCTTCACGTCAGAGACCGTACTCACATTTAAATACAGGAGAATGGGTATCATTTCAAAGCCACTGCAAACTCCATACCATAATAGGATTACACACACTACTATCAATCAATTTCGTAATCACTGTGCTTTGATTAAGAAAGTCAGCCCTAGTAAACTCACCGAACTAAACCCACATACACTTTGAGAGTACCTGGTACTTCAAAGTGAGGCGTTGTTAAGGAGGCTATAGATACTGTAAGGTTCATTAAGATGACTGAAGAGCCCTGTGCAGTACCTGGTGGGTGGTGCCAGTGCTGTAGAGGCCGTTGATGTTGGTTTTTTGGCAGTTCTTATGCCACCAGCCTCCCCTGTAGTTTATGGCACAGTGGGTACTGATGGGGAGGGGGTCTTTGTCATGTGTGGAGAACGGGCGGCCACCATAATATCTCATGGAGTCCCCTAAACAGAGCAAGTGCAGGAGGGGGGGTTAACTTTTCTTAAGAATAATGTTTCTCTGCAGTAGTTCTGGATTCTAGTGTATTCTTATGTACACTAAAGCAGGAATTAAAAATGTAAAAGTCCCACCGTTTTAAAACGTTGCAAAGTTTTGTACATTAATATATCTTTAATTTACCATAATTCTCTCTGGCTGTCATTTTCTCCTCATTTTGCCCCAAACTGTACTGTACATCTCCCATTCTTTCTCTCTATTTCTCATTTCTTTCCCTCCCTCTTCCCCAGCTTCTTACCAGCAGTACCCGAGTACCCAGACACTCTGAGTGCATAGTGCTTTCTCTGACCATCGATGTAGAAGAAGGAATAATGGGCATAGGCAGACTCCGCCCCTGCGCGAAGATCCACACGCAGGGCCATGGGTCTAAGGCTGGTGAGATTGTGAATATTCTCATTGCCTGCAGGGAGAAAGAAAGAAGGCTTTATAGTTTCATATGTCCTGTTGACTCTACCAGGCCTGCAGGGACCTTAATATTTACTTTCAGCATTTATATATATATATATATATATATATATATATATATATACACACAATCTAAACTTCACAGCAAACTGTTCAGAGTTCAGGGTATATTCTATCGAGTGTGCACTCATGTAAACTCATCTCTTGAGCTGAACCCTGGATTTTACTATGCCGGTACTTAATGAATATGATTATCTGCTATTTAAATGTGACTGATTGCATAACATAATGCTTTTGAGTTTCATATGCAGCGACAAACAAACAATAAAATCATCCACAACATCAGGATATTGAGAAATACATTTGAATATTACCAAGCCAGAATTCCCCACTCAAATTGCCAAAGCCATAGCTGTAGTCATTCCATCCTCTGAAGAAATTTGTCACCCCATTCATCCTCCTCTGGAAGACCTGAATAACACATGCACACTGTTATGAGAAGGAAAGCCGAATTTACATTGTGTTATCACACTTGTACAACACAAGTGGAAAATGTAAGGTACAAACAAAGAAGTGATAAATATTTACATGTTTAAACACTTCAAAAGACAGCTACCAGTGAGCACTAGAGCCATGACTTTCACAAATCTGTGATACAATCCATAACAAGAGCCAGTCAGCACACTGGGCAAAAGAGCCTGATCACTCATACAAGTAAACAATCAAGCTTTAATTCTTGACTCAAGAGGCTGGACTCTCTCACACACTATGTTCCTCGGCCTGTGGCAGCACACGCAGAGTGTGAGTGTGGGCATCTTACACACTGGCCCTCCTCAGTCCCACACACAGTCTCTGCTCCCATACCGTCCAGCCTCCTCCATCCGTCTCCATGTCACAGTAGACCCACACCGGCCTCCCCTGCCTTCCTGCAGGAAAGACCTCCACCTCTCCTGACTGCTGCAACCCGTTCAGCAGCTCCTCGGAGCAGTCGGTGGGGAAGGGGAAGAGCAGAGACCCTGAGGGAGAGACCACATGCTCACATTGACCTGACAAAAGGGGATTGCTTTATCATACCAAAAGCATCCTCGTGCATATGCCACATGAGCATCCTTACTCTGTGCCCTTGCTCATACTCCATCAATTTCACATCTACGAGCACAGTTTTGTACATATATATAAGTGTAACACAAGATGAGTAACACTGCTCCAGACTAATACAGCAGAAATATGTACAGCATACAACATAACACAAACACTCACCTGTTTTAAACTCCGTGGACATGACAGTAATATACCGTCCATTCCTCTCTCCCTGTACCTGCACGGTATACTTTGACAAAGGACTCAGTCCAGTCAGTTTGAATTTGGTCATGGTGGAGGCAAGGGTCACTTCCTGAGAAGACCATGGGAAATTTAGTTTTTATTCCCTGTTTATTTAACAGTTGCCATCCATTCATCAATGTTTGTACTTACTTTTCCCCACAATTTACAATACAAAGGAACTTACATCTCTACTAATTTTTCTACTTTTGTATCCTTGACATTGTGATCATACACCAATGTAAAATAGAGATGTATCTATTATTTTCAAACAGGGCCCCAAACTTAGATGTATTTTATATTAATAAAAAACAAAGAGGGTAAAAACACAAAAAGTCGACATTGAAAATTACTTAAACATGCACAGCACTTGAGAAATAGACTTGTGGGAATTTTTAAATGCGAGCTGTAATAAGCTTATCTCTCACTCACCTTTGCCTCTTGTCCAGCCCTCTGATATGTAAGTCTGTAGCTTGTAACTACCATATTAGGTGATTTCCATGACAACACAACAGTCCGTGGAGTCAATTGACTGACCGACATTTCTTGAGGGACCTCCACCCTTCTAATACCACTTCCTGTGAGGCAAAAACACTTCAGTCATAAGATGCCCTGCTGGCAGGTGAAATGATTAAATCACTCGGATTATCAAATATGTAAATTTATTACATAAAAATTGATTGGCATAAAGGCATGGATGTGTTTTGACTAACCATTGTAACACAGTTTGTGTGTGTATGTGTATGTGTATTTATGTGTGTATGTGCATGCGTGCATGTGTGTGTGCATGTGTGTGTGTGTGAGGACTAACCTCCAGCCGTGGTAAAGGTGGTGGTGGTCCCAGTGCTTTGCAGGCTATCTAGTTGACTGGTGACTGTGACAGTATAGACCGTCCCACTAAGGAGACCCTTCAGCTGATGCTCAGCATTATTGCCTGAGACCTTGACCGTTATATCTGGCACTGAGGAAGAGAGAGACAGATAATGATATCAGTATCTGTTATACATAAAGTATGAATAAATAAAAAAAAGAAACTGACAGGCCAATAACAGCCCTCTGCACTGATACCCTTGACTAATGTAAACACACAAAAGAGAGAGGTGGCACTCACCCTTTTCAGACCCAAAAATGATGATGTACCGATCAACTTTTGCCATGGCAGGTTTCCACACCAACAGTGCCTTGGTGTCAGTGACATTGACAGCCTGGAGGCCCGTGGGTGGGTCAGGGACTGGGATTGGGAGATAAAACCAGTGAGTGACAGAAAGAGAGAAAGAAAAAAGCAAGAAACTGATAGGGTGGTGGTGACAACAGCTATCTGTATCTTGTATCATTGAAATAACAAAAAAAAAGTACATCAGTCTTTTACCTGTGATGACAAGGCCCTTGACTGGGTCACTCTCCTTCAAGCCCAGCACAGAAACCACACTGACCTCATAGGATGAGCCAGGAGACAGCTGAGAGAGAGTCACACTGGAATGGTTTGTATCAGCTGACACAGAGATAGACTCCCCTGTAGAGAAATATATACTCAACATGCAAAATAACATGATTTGGACAGAATTGCAATTAATTGGACTCCTGAGGACTGTGCAAAAACATACAAAAAGCATATCCCTAAGAGAAGAAAGAACAAATTTGGAGCGTAGTTACACCACCAGTCTCACCGTCTTCGGTATTGGTGTAGGTGACCTTAAAGCCAGTAATGGGGCCTTTTGGTTTTGCCCAGGACACAGAGAGAGAAGAGTCTGTCACATTGCTAAACAACAGTTCAGAGGGAGATTCTGGACCTGGCAGAGAGGTTGGAAGGTGAAGACAGAAATGGAAAAAACCAGTATCATCAGTCACAAGGACACAAACACTGCACCAGGAACTCACAGGAAAAGTACATTCAATATTTATGCCTGAACAGTTTTTAAACTGCATTAGTATAAACAAAACCAAGATCTTGTAAAAACGACTTTGGTTCCTGGTGAAAAGTGTTTGGAAACACCTTGTCTAGTACTTTAAATTACAATTACTTATTCCATCGACAAATATTTAAAACATTCAAATCCTCAAACACAGCCTTGATTATAAATTACTTATTGCACTGTTACTGGGGGGTATAAGTGAAAATGCAGAGTTTAGAGGTACCTGTGGTGATGGTAACATGGTGGATTTTGGATTGCAGTCCTGAACTCATCCCAAACAGCGTCAGGGAGTAACGAGTATGAGGCTGAAGGTTCCGGAAGGTTAGGGATCGTGCATTTCCTGGAATAACCTGTGATACTTTCTTATTGTTCTTGGAACTGGTGCTGTCGTGGGATTTAGTAGGGAACTGATGTGTATGGTTACCCCCACCACTCTTTCCATAGCTGTAAGTTATGTTCCTTTGGACAGTACTTTGAGCACTGTCCTCTTTTGTCCGCATTTCACTTCTTTCTTCTTCCTCTTCCTCTGTGTTCTCTTCTTCCCCCTTCTCATCACCACTCCCTAGAGCATACTCCCTTCTGGTCACCACAAAACTTTGGAACATTCCTTGTGGGACTTCCCAAATTATAATGAACCCCCTGGAGGTTATGTTTCGTACTTCAACAGAATATAGGGTTGAACCCATATTTCTGGTTCTGCTGCTTGTTATGTTGGTTTGGGGTATATCCGTTTTGAAAGTGTTTTTGTGGTGAGTTGAAGGTTTTATCATTGCTTTGACGCCGGTTTGACTTGAGGTGTCCTTATGACCAATTTTACCATGAATATGTCTTGTTTGACTGCTACTATAAAATGGAGCACTGGAGCTTATCTTAGTGGCCCTGTCTATCTGAACAGCACTAAGGCTGCTCTGTACTCCCTGAGTACCCTTTCTGATTATACTACTGTCATTTTTTAGTCTAACCATGTGATTACCTCCAGTCTCAAGCTCTCTGTCTTCTGACTGGGCTTGCATAAGTTGGCCTATTGCTATCTTGTGTGAAAACTCTGTCTTGGTGACATTTGCCATTTGGGACACTTGCTTAGCATTGTTCTCCTTGTCTTTCTCTGAAATGGTTTGGTTAGCTTTTGTGGTGGATTTTATCCCAGGCGTCTTCAGATCAGGCTTGGAAAGTACTTTTGAATGGTGTTTGGAGTCAAGTCTGGAATCAGGCCGAGTGACTTTGCTCCACTCCTCTGGGCCTCTAGTCGCATCTTGTTTCAGCAGAGTCTGACTCGTTACTTTCCTCCGCCCTTGAGCAGTCACCCCAGTTCCTCCACCTGCACTTGCTGTTCTGAGTGTTACTGCTTCAGACCCAAGCACAGTTTTTTCAATCCTGTGTGTGGTTGTGACATCTGTTTTCTTGTATGTGTCTTGCTTTGTTTTACTGCTATGGTCCCCTGTCCTTGATCTCTTTTCATTGTCCTTTTTTTTCACTTCCTCATTTTTAACAAATAATGTTTTGTGCAGTGTGGTCTTGTTAGTTTTCTTTTCAGTGATGATATCGCCCTCTGGTTGCAGCTTTGTTATCACAGTTTCCACAATCATCTTGTTAAATACATTTTTGCTATTGCCTAAGGATATGAGAGAGCCAAATTTTAGAGACATGTTTAAATATGAACATTTTTCTAAGGCCCAGTAAGGGATATAGCATTGGATAGCTATTTGATTAAATCCTAGACAGGCTAACTACATCGCCCTCACTGAAAACAAGAAAATGCCACAGAAATATCATCCAAAAGCCTTACCAGGTACAGCCTGTATTCTGATTGGTTGGCTTTGACTTCTTCCCTTCCGTGCTATCAGAGTGATGTAATACAAACGCCCCTCCTCCAAGCCATCAATATTGGCCGCATCTGTATCAGGGGGTAGAGTTGTTTCCTGGCCTTCATTTTTTCTATCCTTTGTCTCTGTCAAACTGGGTGAGATGGAGAGGTGGTAACTGTCAATATCTCCCATTGGTGACTCCCATTGGACAAGTACAGATGTTTGAGTTGTCTTTAAAATATGAAGATTCCTTGGACCAGAGATGTCTGAAAAGAAAAAAGGGATATAATGTAAATTCAAATGTGAAAAATCTGAGAAATAATACTAATTCAAGGAACAATTTCATTTCAATATGGTAAGGTAGAGTAAGAAGCTGAGGTTGAGGTGGGACAATTTTTCACATTTTATCTTTAAATTTTAAGGATTTGTTCAAGGCTCCATGTCACAATATGTAAGTATGTAAATATGTCAGGTCTAGTTCATTTCTAGGGCGATGGCCCACACAGCCTTTAGTGGACCACAATGCTATGCTGGCACAGAGTCACACTCCAATGTATAGAATCTGCAGAAAAACTGATAACATTTATCTAACAAATATTCAGCAAGATGCCTGTGGATATAATAGAGGCAGAAATGACTACCAGACCCATGAATCCAGTTTAATCACAGACTCACCAGTAGTGAACTCAGTGATACTCTCCGGCCCCATCTTCCCATCTCTCTCCCCTCTGATTGACACTTTGTACTTTTGACCAGCAGCCAATCCAGTCTGAGTGACTCTGGTAAGCCTGCCTCCCACTTTGTGTGTTATTGCTTCATCTCCCTCCTTCTGTGATAGAAATTAGAAAAGCACAGTACATTGATAGCCTCATACTGAAAGCAAAATTGTCTTGACAGCTATCAACCTAGACCGACCTCTGACTATGTAAGACCAAAATGTCATAGCAATACTAATTAGGACAAATTAGGAAAAACAACAAAATGCAGCAATGCATTTCAGCTTTTTATAGAAGTATCTGTGAGGTAAATCTAAAACGTAACAGATAACAAAGCTCACAATCACAAATAAACAATGCGTTGGCCCTCATAAGCAGGTGCTGCAATAACAAAGTCTGAGAGAATTCTGTGCAGCGATGATAGCACACTGACAGAACTTCCAGTGTGCACTGTTCTCTAAAAAATGATTTTTTAAAAACTGTACCAAAGAGAGTAACATTTATCTTCTAGTGACACTGTGGTTATGGAAGAATTACCTGGCTTTTGAAAGTGATGTGGTAGGCGCTGTACTGGACAGAAGGTTGGGTCCAGAACAGAGTGACAGAAGAGTCAGTTATATCTCTGCTCCGAAGATGAACAGAACCAGATGGAGCTGAGTGAAGAGAAGTGATTTTTTAAAATAAAAAAATAGGTATAATTTCATCTTATGCTTGCTATTATGTTAATTGCTTCAATATTTACATGGACGGCGGTATGTTAAGATGACCTTCCATTGGTCTTCAGAATGAAAAAATTATTCAAAGCTTTGAGTTGCTAATTATAGAGGGGCTACAATTCAGTTCTAGCAAAATTGTATGCTTGTAGCCAGCACAACTTTTAGTGGAATACAGTGCTGTCCCAGGATCATGTTTGGGTTCCCTACCCCTACTGTATACAATCTGCTGTAGGTCCCTGATAAAAACAAATGAGTAAATTATTTAACATAAGTACAAGAAATTCATTTAATGTGTTACACTCAAAATGGCTACCAGACCCATGAGCCCAGTTTCCCCACAGACTCACCAGTCGTGAACTCAGTGGTGCTCTCTGGTCCCATCTTCCCATCTCTCTCCCCTCTGATTGACACCTTGTACTTCTGACCAGCAGCCAGTCCAGTCTGAGTGAAGTTGGTGATTCTTCTTCCAACTTTCGCTGATATAATTTTATCATCCTCTCCCTGTACAAACAAAAAAACACAACAACAAAAAAGTTAACACGCCTCATCATTGACAAAAAAAAAGATTTTTGAAAAATTACGATTACGAAAGCAAATAATTCCTCTAGGAGAAATCTATCTGGAATAGGCTTCACCTTGTTTTTGAAAGTGATGTGGTAGGTGCTGTACTGGACAGAAGGTTGGGTCCAGAACAGAGTGACAGATGAGTCTGTTATGTCTCTGCTCCGAAGATGGACAGAGCCAGAGGGAGCTGCTTGGGGAAAAATGCAGATTACACACGTTATATACAAGGCAAAAAATGTTTTTGACTGATATGACTAGTTGCAAAAATGTTATGTTAACATACTGATGCATGCATGCCCAGGGGTAGTATGCTGTACAAACTACGTTTTGGGTCTAACTGAATACATGACCAAAAGATGCGAAATGTCTACACAGAAACAGTTCTGCAGGATCTCCGTGGAAGCAACAGAGCCAAAATGGTTGTCAGACTCATGACTCCACTATTATCACAGACTCACCAGTAGTAAACTCAGTGGTGCTCTCTGGTCCCATCTTCCCATCTCTCTTCCCTCTGATTGACACCTTGTACTTCTGACCAGCAGCCAATCCAGTTTGAGTGAAGCTGGTGAGCCTCCCTTCTACTTTGGCTTGAATCATTTTATCTCCCTCTCTCTGTGTTTAACAGAAACAGGTGATGCAAGATTTTGTATAGGTCCTCACTTACAGAAATGGACTAACCAAACTATTGTAAAATCAAAAATCCAGTCAGAAAAATTAACTGGAACTGATCTTATATTTTACACAAGCACAATATCTTAAGCTTGGATCACTCAGGGACATTGAAGCTGTGGAGACTTTACCTGGCTTTTGAAAGTGATGTGGTAGGTGCTGTACTGGACAGAAGGTTGGGTCCAGAACAGAGTGACAGATGAGTCTGTTGCATCTCTTGTCTGGAGATATATGGAGCCAGAGGGAACTGTGTGGAGATGAACAGGATATGTACATTTTATGGAGGTCAACCAAGACTGACCACAGCCTATAGCCTGTGCAATTAAAGGCATTTCATGTGTACATATATGTACTGTATTAAGAGAAGTAGAGGGACGTATAAAAGTGAGAACACAATGTAAATGAATAGGCTCACCAGTTGTGAACTCAATGTTGTTCTCTGGTCCCATCTTCCCATCTCTCTCTCCTCTGATTGATACCTTGTACTTCTGACCAGCAGCCAATCCAGTCTGAGTGAAGCTGAGGGCCCTTCCGCCAACTTTAGCTGTTATCATTTTCTCTCTCTCTCTCTGTGCATACAAGAAAACACAACAACAAAAAGGATGAAGTGCCAAAATTGATTTAAAAAATAGATTAGGAAAGCAAATAATTCCTCTGAAAGAAATGTATCTGAAATAGGCTTTACCTGACTTTTAAAAGTGATGTGGTATGTGCTGTACTGGACAGAAGGTTGGGTCCAGAAAAGAGTGACAGAAGAGTCTGTTATATCTTTGCTCCTAAAATGGACCGAGCCTGAGAGAGCTGGTTGAAGAAAAATGAGGGTAATGCCATTTATATAAAAAGATAAAAACCATTATTGACTGATGAGATGTTACAGAAATGTTTGGTTCACACATATATGCATATAAGCCCAGGGGATCTGATGACAAATAAGACAAAAAGTTGCTATATATATATATATATATACTGACACAGACCAGCAGGATATGTGGGAAAGCAACAGAACCAAAATAGCAGCCAGACTCATGACACCAGTGTTATCACACACTCACCAGTCATGAACTCAGTGGTGCTCTCTGGTCCCATCTTCCCATCTCTCTCTCCTCTGATTGATACCTTATACTTCTGACCAGCAGCCAGTCCAGTCTGACTGAAGCTGGTGAGCCTCCCTCCAACTTTTGTTGTTAGTATTTTATCTCCCACTTTCTGTATAGAGGAAACAGACTGAAAAGGTATGTACTTCTTCACTGACAAAAAAGATACAAAAACAAAACAAAACACAAAAAAAAACAAACAAAAAAAAATAATAATAAGTTGATTGGGCTATTCTAAATGCAAAACTGGACTCACAGCCACTATGCAAGATCACAATTGCACAGACAAGCTAAATTGGTGAAGACAAAATTAATAGTGCTAAAATAAAACAAAACACAGATTCCTGCATTTCCTGTCTCTGGTTATTTATATATCTGTTATATATATATATAAAAAGGTATAGATCATAAAATAGAAAAATGACAGAAAACTACAATACATTTGCCCTGAAATGTCGGTGGTAGCAAGATCTGAGACACAGTTCTGCCACAGGATGATGACACACCAACTGACTGAGCTTCCAGTAAGTGTTGGTCTATAAAAATTGTATTCAAGCATATGAAATTGTTTGGATATCCCAGTGACACCAAGTGTGTGGAGACTTTACCTGGCTTTTGAAAGTGATGTGGTAGGTGCTGTACAGGACAGAAGGTTGGGTCCAGAATAGTATGACAGAAGAGTCTGTTATATGTCTGCTCCAGAGATGGACAGTGCCAGAGGGAGCTGAGTTGGAGAAATATGTGGGTCATGGATTTTATATACTAGGCTAAAACACATTATTAACTGATATAAGAAGTTACAGAAATGTTGTGAAGACATTTATGCACATATGCCCAGTGTATTATCCTGTACAAACTCTGCTTTAGGTCTGATTGAAAATATAATGCTAAATATCAACACAGAAGCAGTCCAGCAGGATCCCTGTGGAAGCAACAGAGCCAAAATGCCTTCCAGGCCCATGACCCCAGTTTCTCCATAGACTCACCAGTTGTGAACTCAGTGGTGCTCTCTGGCCCCATCTTCCCATCTCTCTCTCCTCTGATTGACACCTTGTACTTCTGACCAGCAGCCAATCCAGTTTGAGTGAAGCTGGTGAACCTCCCTTCTATTTCGGCTTGAATCAGTTTATCTCCCTCTCTCTGCGTTTAACAGAAATAGGTGATGCAAGGACTTACAGAACTATTATAACATTAAAAATCTTGTCAGAAAAATTAACCAGAATTGATCTTATATTTTACACAAGCACAATATCATGAGCTTGGATCACTCAGGGACATTGAAGCTGTGGAGCCTTTACCTGGCTTTTGAAAGTGATGTGGTAGGTGCTGTACTGGACAGAAGGCTGGGTCCAGAACAGAGTGACAGAAGAGTTTGTTGCATCTCTTGTCTGGAGATATATGGAGCCAGAGGGAGCTGTGTGGAGATGAACAGGAAATGTACATTTTATGGAGGTCAAAAAAGACTGACCACAGCCTATAGCCTGTGCAATTACAGGCATTTCATGTGTACATATATGTACAGTATTAAGAGAAGTAGAGGGACGTATAAAAGTGAAAACACAATGTAAATGAATAGGCTCACCAGTTGTGAACTCAATGTTGTTCTCTGGTCCCATCTTCCCATCTCTCTCTCCTCTGATTGATACCTTATACTTCTGACCAGCAACCAATCCAGTCTGAGTGAAGCTGAGGGCCCTTCCGCCAACTTTAGCTGTTATCATTTTCTCTCTCTCTCTCTGTGCATGCAAGAAAACACAAAAACAAAAAGGATGAAGTGCCAAAATTGATTTAAAAAATAGATTAGGAAAGCAAATAATTCCTCTGAAAGAAATGTATCTGAAATAGGCTTTACCTGACTTTTAAAAGTGATGTGGTATGTGCTGTACTGGACAGAAGGTTGGGTCCAGAAAAGAGTGACAGAAGAGTCTGTTATATCTTTGCTCCTAAAATGGACCGAGCCTGAGAGAGCTGGTTGAAGAAAAATGAGGGTAATGCCATTTATATAAAAAGATAAAAACCATTATTGACTGATATGAGATGTTACAGAAATGTTTGGTTCACACATATATGCACATAAGCCCAGGGGATCTGATGACAAATAAGACAAAAAGTTGCAATATATATATATATATACTGACACCGACCAGCAGGTGTGAAAGCAACAGAACCAAAATAGCAGCCAGACTCATGACACCAGTGTTATCACAGACTCACCAGTTGTGAACTCAGTGGTGCTCTCTGGTCCCATCTTCCCATCTCTCTCTCCTCTGATTGATACCTTATACTTCTGACCAGCAGCCAATCCAGTCTGAATGAAGCTGTTCAGCCTCCCTCCAACTTTTGTTGTTAGTATTTTATCTCCCACTTTCTGTGTATAAAAGAAACAGACTGAAAATGTATGTACTTCTTCACTGACAAAAAAAGATACAAAAACATAACAAAACACAAAAAAAAAACAAACATAAAAAACAAATAAGTTGATTGGGCCATTCTAAATGCAAAACTGGACTCACAGCCACTATGCAAGACCACAATTGCACAGACGAGCTAAATTGGTGAATACAAAATGAATAGCGCTAAAATAAAACAAAACACAGATTCCTGCATTTCCTGTCTCTGGTTATTTATATATCTGTTATATATATATATCTAAAAAAGGCATAGATCATAAAATAGAAAAATGACAGAAAACCACAATGCATTTGCCCTGAAATATAGGTGGTAGCAAGGTCTGAGACACAGTTCTGCCACAGGATGATGACCCACCAACTGACTGAGCTTCCAGTAAGTGTTGGTCTATAAAAATTGTATTCAAGCATATGAAATTGTTTGGATATCCCAGTGACACCAAGTGTGTGGAGACTTTACCTGGCTTTTGAAAGTGATGTGGTAGGTGCTGTACAGGACAGAAGGTTGGGTCCAGAATAGTATGACAGAAGAGTCTGTTATATCTCTGCTCCGGAGATGGACAGTGCCAGAGGGAGCTGAGTTGGAAAAATATGTGGGTCATGGATTTTATATACTAGGCTAAAACACATTATTAACTGATATAAGAAGTTACAGAAATGTTGTGAAGACATTTATGCACATATGCCCAGTGTATTATCCTGTACAAACTCTGCTTTAGGTCTGATTGAAAATATAATGCTAAATATCAACACAGAAGCAGTCCAGCAGGATCTCTGTGGAAGCAAAAGAGCCAAAATGCCTTCCAGGCCCATGACCCCAGTTTCTCCATAGACTCACCAGTTCTGAACTCAGTTGTGCTCTCTGGTCCCATCTTCCCATCTCTCTCCCCTCTGATTGACACCTTGTACTTCTGACTGGCAGCCAATCCAGTTTGAGTGAAGCTGGTGAGCCTCCCTTCTATTTCAACTTGAATCGTTTTATCTCCCTCTCTCTGCGTTTAACAGAAATAGGTGATGCAAGGACTTACAGAACTATTATAACATTAAAAATCTTGTCAGAAAAATTAACCAGAATTGATCTTTTACACAAGCATAATATCTTAAGTTTGGATCACTCAGGGACATTGAAGCTGTGGAGACTTTACCTGGCTTTTGAAAGTGATGTGGTAGGTGCTGTACTGGACAGAAGGCTGGGTCCAGAACAGAGTGAGAGAAGAGTCCGTTGCATCTCTTGTCTGGAGATATATGGAGCCAGAGGGAACTGTGTGGAGATGAACAGGAAATGTACATTTTATGGAGTTCAACAAAGACTGACCACAGCCTATAGACTGTGCAATTACAGGCATTTCATGTTTACATATATGTACAGTATTAAGAGAAGTAGAGGGACGTATAAAAGTGAAAACACAATGTAAATGTATAGGCTCACCAGTTGTGAACTCAATGTTGTTCTCTGGTCCCATCTTCCCGTCTCTCTCTCCTCTGATTGATACCTTGTACTTCTGACCAGCAGCCAATCCAGTCTGAGTGAAGCTGAGGGCTCTTCCGCTAACTTTAGCTGTTATCATTTTATCTCCCTCTCTCTGTGCAAACAGGAAAACACAACAGCAAAAAGGTTAATGTGCTTTTTCACTGGCATAAAAGAAGATTTGATTTTTAAAAATTGATTATGAAAGCAAATAATTCCTTGAAGAGAAATGTATCTGAAATAGGCTTTACCTGACTTTTGAAAGTGACGTGGTAGTTGCTGTACTGGACAGAAGGTTGGGTCCAGGAAAGAGTGACAGAAGAGTCTGTTAAATCTCTGCTCCGAAGATGGACAGAACCAGATGGTGCTGGGTGGAGAAAAAAATTATATAAAGATGGCGAAAAGAGGAAGTTTCAAATTTAATATACCCCTTTGGTGTCATGCTTATTAGTCCATTAAACCCCCCTGACCAGAAGTTGAATTAGCAGGGGTGATGTGGGTGTGGCACACCCATATAAGCAGCCAAGAGGGCCCCCTGACTACCCAAACTACCCTGACTATATGTCTGATAGCCAGTGCCTCATCATGCCTTGCACCCATATGTATGACTGGAAAGCTCTGGTCATGTCCCTGACAGAAGGGATGACCAAACAAGGAGAACATTTTGCAGATTTGCAGAGAATTATTTGAGTAATATCCCTCTTAATGCAATGAGGCAAAAATGGCGATGAGACCCATAAACCCAATTTCCTCACAAACTCACCAGCTGTAAACTCAGTGGTGCTCTCTGGTCCCATCTTCCCATCTCTCTCCCCTCTGATTGACACCTTGTACTTCTGACCAGCAGCCAATCCAGTCTGAGTGAAGCTGGTGAGCCTCCCTTCTATTTTGGCCTGAATAATTTTTTCTCCCTCTCTCTGTATTTAAGAAGGAAGAAGTCATGAACAACTTTGTGCACATCCTAACTGAGATAAGAACAGAAAGCAGACTGGCAGAACTATTGTAAATACTGTCAGAAACAGTAACGTGAACAGACTTTAATTTTACAAGAGCACAATTTCATGAGCTTGACTCACTCAGTGACAGTGAAGGTGAGGGGGCTTTACCTGGCTCTTGAAAGTGATGTGGTAGGTTCTGTACTGGACAGAAGGCTGGGTCCAGAACAGTGTGACAGATGAGTCTGTTGTATCTCTGGTCTGGAAATAGATGAAGCCATACGGAGCTTGGGGGAAATAAATGGGGATTGTATATTTTATGTCAGTTAACAAAGGCTGGCCACAGTACGTAGCATGTGCAGTCATATGCATTTCATGTTTACATATTTGCATACAAAGAGAGTGTAACAATGTAACTATACACAGGAACGTTTGTGGCCTCTGGCTTCCCAACCACAGGACTGACCCTCTGCTGAGTTCACTATTAACCCTCCTATTATGTTCAAATTAACTAACAACTTTCATGTTTGGGGTCAATTTGCAGGGGAATAAATACTCTACTTAATGAATTAGGTATCATCTTAGGGTAAGGAACACTCCCTTTCAGGAAGAATGGGGTGCCCGCTTTAACATGGTTAAACATTAAAGCAGTAATTAGTGATTGTTTATCCATGTTTTATTGGCCGCTCCAATACCACAACCCAATCAAATGTTTGTGCACCCAAAATAATGCACCAATCACGTTACATTGATCACACGTGGGATCCCGTCTCGTCAGTGACTTTTTGGCATTAAAACTCACTGAAAACAACTGGGCTGCAAGGGTTAAGACGCCTGTCTACCAGACCAGATGCCACAAAGCAAATCGCCAGACTTCGCTGTGCGCCCCGAAGCACTTCGTCTGACCAACAAGCAGTGGGCCTGCTACAGTCCGCGAAATAAACCAAGCTGGTTTATTTTCCTCCGACAGCTATCATCAGGAACAAGTATACTTTAACCCCCATATCTCCCTTGTGGACGAACCCAAGTGGAAGATTTGTGCACACCCAAAGTCATCTTGCCTGGAACCTGTCGTGACTCTGATTTCAAAAAATAACTTTCTCAAAAGTGCACTCACATCTGAAGTAGCCTTGGACCAGCTGACAACCTGACTTGTCACCCATTTTATTGTTGTTAAGTATTGAAACCGTTCTTGTATATCTCGATGTAGGCTATATAAAACGCATGTTATACAGCCTACACTGACATCAAACCATGGGATAGCATAAAACATGTAACATCTGATTCGGCCATTTTACTATATATATATATATCCTTTAATTCCAAACTATAATCGTGTCTGGTATTTCATTAAGTTGGGCTATACAGATGTACAGAATTCGAACTGGTCGTTGAAATCAATTCTGATTAAACCTGACCAAACCTCACTACAAATGGTACAGGGACATAGAACACAACTTAATTGTACAGTGTCATCATGTTATAAGTGTCTGCTTGCACATATATTACTACAATATGCAAAAAATAAAATAAATATAGCAAGGAATCTAAGCAGGATCACGGTGGGTGTAATCAAGTTAAAATGACTACAAGACCCACAAATCCAGTTTCCAGGCCCATGACCCCAGTTTCTCCATAGACTCACCAGTTGTGAACTCAGTGGTGCTCTCTGGTCCCATCTTCCCATCTCTCTCTCCTCTGATTGACACCTTGTACTTCTGACCAGCAGCCAATCCAGTCTGAGTGAAGCTGGTGAGCCTCCCTCCTATTTTGACTTGAATCATTTTATCTTCCTCTCTCTATGAAAACAGGAAAAGACAACAAAATGGTTAATGAACCTCTTTCCTGGCAAAAAATAAAATAAATTTGGAAATTTATTATGAAAGTAAATAATTCCTATAAGAGAGATTAATTTTTTACCTGGCTTTTGAAAGTGATGTGGTAGGTGCTGTACTGGACAGAAGGCTGAGTCCAGAAAAGATATACAGAAGAGTCTGTTATGTCTCTGCTCCGAAGGTTGACAGAGCCAGAGGGAGCTGCATTGAGAAAATTGGCAATTACACATTTTATGTAGGCTAAAAACACATGAACACATGGAAATGTATGAAGCCACAGGTATGACAGATTGAGAGATAGAAAAGTTTAAGAACAATGCACAAGCCCAGTGGTATCATGCTGTACACTGTGCTATAGGACTTTGGTTAAAAATATTACCAAGCTATGCAAAAATTTTGGCAATGAATCTATTTTTAAGAAGCGTTAAAAAATATTGGATGATAACAAGAATAGGCCTGTACGCCTGATTTAGTCACATCTTTTCCAATAGTTAACACAACAACATACAACACCCCAGGAAATCTGTATGACCTGGCAAGATGGGCCATGCCTTGGCAGCACTGGGAAAAACAGGTGTATTTGATATCAGTGTAGAATTGGACCTTGAAATGCACCAGGTTTGTGCTCCTGCATGGAATATCACAGTTCAAAGGGATCTCTGTTGTGGAAAAACCCAAAATGGCCATGAGAGCCATAAAACCAGTATTTTGACTAACTCACCAGTCGTGAACTCAGTGGTGCTCTCTGGTCCCATCTTCCCATCTCTCTCTCCTCTGATTGACACCTTGTACTTCTGACCTGCAGCCAATCCAGTCTGAGTGAAGCTGGAGAGCCTTCCTCCAACATTGGCTTGAATTGTTCCACCTCCATCTCTCTGTCCACCCAAAAAAGATAAACAGATTGAAAGTCACATTCTAAATTAAAATCTGTCATGACTGCAATGTTAAATTGGACAAAACTGACATTCCAAAAAAAACCGTTTTACTCAGGGGATACATATGGTACCTACTGTGAATACATTGGTTGTGTAAACGCAAAAGAATCTACTGTACATCAACAGATTCCACCTTGTACCATCTGTTGCCAATTAAAGTTTGCGACAGTTTTAAATTGTGATGATGAGTAGAGTGCTAAACTGAACAGTCATTGGAATAAATGAGTTCTGTACAACTGAACAAGTATTTTAAAGGGTGTGCAATTCTTTAAAATCTCACAATGATGCATAGTATACAAAGGCATTTTACCAGGCTTGTGAAAGTGATGTGGTAGGTGCTGTACTGGACAGAGGGCTGGGTCCAGAATAGAGTGACAGACGAGTCTGTTATATCTTTGCTCCTAAGATGAACAGACCCTGAGGGAGCTGTGTGGAGAAAATGTGGATTATACAACTTATCTCAGCTAAATAAACATCACCATCATTTTGTTTTTCGGTTATAGACATTTTACATAAACACAATTAATTGAAATCATGCAAAAATAGAGTTGCAGGTAAAGGGAGAAGTTTAAACGCAATGTTCGTGTCCAAAGGTTTCATGGTACTATTGGCCAAAGTTAAACATGATGACGAGGTTCTGGCCAATAAATCTGCACAAAATCCATCCAGAAGGCTTCATGAGTAAGCAACAACGCTGAAATTGCTACCAAACCCATGCCCCCATTTTTTGCACACACTCACCAGTCGTGAACTCAGTGGTGCTCTCTGGTCCCATCTTCCCATCTCTCTCTCCTCTGATTGACACCTTGTACTTCTGACCAGAAGCCAATCCAGTCTGAGTGAAGCTGAGGGCCCTTCCTACTACATTGGCTTGAATTGTTCCACCTCCATCTCTCTGTCCACCCCAGAAAAAAGATAAACAGATTGAAAGTCACATTCTAAATGAAAATCTGTCCTGATCGCAATGTTGAATTAGACTAAGCTGACATTCTAAAAAAAATTGTTTTACTCAGGGGATACATATGATACTGACAATGAATATATTGGTTGTGTAAAAGCAAAATAACCTACTGTACATCAACTGAATCCACCGTGTACTCTCTGTTGGCTATTTAAGTCTGGGATAGTTTTATATTGCGATGATTAATATGCTGGTACGCTCTGAACAGTTATTGGAATACATGAGTTCTGTTCACCTGCACAAGTATATTAAAGGGTGTGCAATTCTTTAAAACCTTGCAGTAATGCAGAGTATACAAAGGCATTTTACCAGGCTTGTGAAAGTGATGTGGTAGGTGCTGTAATGGACAGAGGGCTGGGTCCAGAAAAGAGTGACAGACGAGTTTGTTATATCTCTGCTCCTAAGATGGACAGAGCCTGAGGGAGCTGTGTGGAGAAAATGGGGATTATACAACTTATCTCAGCTAAATAAATATAACCATCATTTTGCATGTTCCGTTATAGACATTTTACATGAACATATTTAATTGAAATCACGCAAATATAGAGTTGGAGGTACAGGGAGCAATTTAAATGCAATATACATGTTCATGGATTTCATGGTACTATTAGTCAAAGTTAAACATGATGACCAAGTTATGGTCAAAAATCTGCACAAAATCTATCCAGAAGGCTTCATGAGTAAGCAGCAATAATGAAATTGCTATCAAACCCATGACCTCACTATTTTCACAGACTCACCAGTAGTGAACTCAGTGGTGCTCTCTGGTCCCATCTTCCCATCTCTCTCTCCTCTGATTGACACCTTGTACTTCTGACCTGCAGCCAGTCCAGTCGGAGTGAAGCTGGTGAGCCTTCCCCCTACTGTTGCTGTTCTAGTTTCATCTCCATTTCGCTGTGTATGTGAGTAAACAACAAAGAAGAGATTATGTTCAACTTCCCTGCCCAAAAAAAAAAAAAAAAGGCTATGGTTTCAATTCTGAAAGCAAATCCGTCCAATCACAGGTCAGGCGAACTTTGGTAAAACAGCACGATCACAGAGGTTTAGCACACACAGTAACACTGAAGGGAAAGAGCCTTTACCTGGCTTTTAAAGGTGATGTGGTAGGTGCTGTACTGGACAAAAGGCTGGGTCCAGAAAAGAGTGACAGAAGAGTCTGTGATATCTCTGCTCCGAAGAAGGACAGAGACATAGGGAGCTGGTTGAAAAAAAAAGAGATTAGCATTTTATGTGGGCTAACAATGACTGACCACAGTCTCTATCAAGGGTGTGAGGATTCAGTCCTGGGAGGCCCCAGTGCAGGCTCTCTGTGTGTTTCAGCAGCACTGCTTTATTTAATGTTTATTGGCTAAATAATGTGCACACCTTGTCATCAAGGCCAAAATTGGCAGCTAATTGAAAGGAAACCAGAAAATGGTATGACCCACCAGGACTTGAGTGTGACAAGCTTGTCTATAGTGTGTGCAGTAACAGGCATTTCATGAGATAAAACAAGGATAAAACACAAATTACCATCACAGGTGTCATAAAATCTCTAATGTTGGTACATGACTGCACAGACTGCCAACATATGCTAAAAAAAACCAGTAAAGAGTCCATCAAGCAAAAACACTGTGGATGTAACTAAGCTGAAATAACTACCAGACACATCAACCCAGTTTCTCATCAGACTCACCAGTAGTGAACTCAGTGGTGCTCTCTGGTCCCATCTTCCCATCTCTCTCTCCTCTGATTGACACCTTGTACTTCTGACCTGCAGCCAGTCCGGTCTGAGTGAAGCTCAGGGCCCTTCCTCCTACATTGGCTTGGATTGTTCCACCTCCATCTCTCTGTCCAACCCCCCAAAAAATTAACAGATTGAAAGTCACATTCTAAATGAAAACCTATCCTTACTGCAAAGTTAAATTGGAATAAAGTAGCATTCGAAAAAAAGCTGTTTTACTCAGGGGATATATATGGTACTGACTGTGAATACAGTGGTTGTGGAAAAGAAAAAGAACCTACTGTACAGCAACAGATTCCACCTTGTACTGTCTGTTGGCTAATTAAGTATGGGATAGTTTTATATTGCGATGATGAATATGCTGGTACGCTCTGAACAGTCATTGGAATACATGAGATCTGTTCATCTGAACAAGTATATTAAAGGGTGTTCAGTTTGTTAAAGTCTTGCAGTGATGCAGACATTGCAAAGTATACAAAGGCATTTTACCAGGTTTGTGAAATTGATGTGGTAGGTGCTGAACTGGACAGAGGGCTGGGTCCAGAAAAGAGTGACAGACGAGTCTGTTATATCTCTGCTCCTAAGATGGACAGAGCCTGAGGGAGCTGTGTGGAGAAAATTGGGATTATACAACTTGTCTCAGCTAAATAAACATAACTATCATTTAGATTTTTCGGGTATAGACATTTTACATAAACACATTCAGTTGAAATCATGCAAAAATAGAGTTGCAGGTAAAGGGAGAAGTTTAAATGCAATGTTCGTGTCCAAGGGCTTCATGGTACTATTGGTCAAAGCTGAACATGAAGACCAAGTTAAGGCCAATATATCTGCACAAAATCTAGCCAGAAGGCTTCATGAGTAAGCAACAACATTGAAATTGTCATCAAACCCATGACCCCACTTTTTGCACAAACTAACCAGTCATGAACTCAGTGGTGCTCTCTGGTCCCATCTTCCCATCTGTCTCTCCTCTGATTGACACCTTGTACTTCTGACCAGCAGCTAGTCCAGTCTGAGTGAAGCTGAGGGCCCTTCCTCCTACATTGGCTTGAACTGTTACACCTCCATCTCTCTGTCCACCCAAGAAAAAGATAAACAGATTGAAAGTCACATTCTAAATTAAAATCTGTCCTGACCACAATGTTGAATTAAACTAACCTGACATTCTAAAAAAAATCTGTTTTACTCAAGGGGATACATATAATACTGACCATGAATACATTGGTTGTGTATAAGCAATAAAAACCACTGTACATCAACAGATTCCATTTTGTGCTGTCTGTTGATTATTTAAGTCTGGGATAGTTTTATATTGCGATGATGAATATGCTGGTATGCTCTGAACAGTCATTGGAATACATGAGTGCTGTTCAACTGAACAAGTATATTAAACGGTGTGGAATTCTATAAAATCTTGCAATGATGCAGATCATACAAAAGCATTATACCAGGCTTGTGAAAGTGATGTGGTAGGTGCTGTACTGGACAGAGGGCTGGGTCCAGAAAAGAGTGACAGATGAGTCTGTTATATCTCTGCTCCTAAGATGGACAGAGCCTGAGGGAGCTGTGTGGAGAAAATGTGGATTATACAACTTATCTCAGCTAAATAAATATAACCATCATTTTGTATGTTCCGTTATAGACATTTTACATGAACATATTTAATTGAAATCACGCAAATATAGAGTTGGCGGACCAGGGAGCAATTTAAATGCAATATACATGTCCATGGTTTTCATGGTACCATTGGTCAAAGTTAAACATGATGACCAACTTATGGCCAAAAATCTGCACAAAATCTATCCAGAAGGCTTCATGAGTAAGCAGCAATAATGAAATTGCCACCAAACCCATGACCTCACTATTTTCACAGACTCACCAGTAGTGAACTCAGTGGTGCTCTCTGGCCCCATCTTCCCATCTCTCTCTCCTCTGATTGACACCTTGTACTTCTGACCTGCAGCCAGTCCAGTCTGAGTGAAGCTGGTGAGCCTTCCTCCTACTTTTGCTGTTCTAGATTCATCTCCATTTCTCTGTGTATGTGAGAAAACCACAAAGAAGAGATTATGTTCAACTTCCCTGCCCAAAAAAAAAAAAAAAAAAAGACTAAGGTTTCAATTCTGAAAGCAAAACAGTCCAATCACAGGTCATGTGAAATTTCGTAAAAGAGCACGATCACAGTAGTTTAGCACAGTGACACTGAGGGGAAAGAGCCTTTACCTGGCTTTTAAAGGTGATGTGGTAGGTGCTGTACTGGACAAAAGGCTGGGTCCAGAAAAGAGTGACAGAAGAGTCTGTGATATCTCTGCTCCGAAGAAGGACAAAGACAGAGGGAGCTGGTTGAAAAAAAAGAGATTAGCATTTTATGTGGGCTAACAATGACTGACCACAATCTCTATCAAGGGTGTGAGGATTCAGTCCTGGGAGGCCCCAGTGCAGGCTCTCTGTGTGTTTCAGCAGCACTGCTTAATTTAATGTTTATTGGCTAAATAATGTGCACACCTTGTCATCAAGGCCAAAATTGGCAGCTAAATGAAAGGAAACCAGAAAATGGAATGGCCCACCAGGACTTGAGTGTGACACCATGGTCTATAGTGTGGGCAGTTACAGGCATTTCATGAGATAAAACAAGAATAAAACACAAATTACCATCACAGGTGTCTTAAAATCTCTAATATTGGTACATGACTGCACAGATTGCCAAACTATGCTAAAATAAAACCAGTAAGGAATCTATCAAGCAAAATCCCTGTGGATGTAACTAAGTTGAAATAACTTCGAGAAACATGAATCCAGTTTCTCCACAAACTCACCAGTTGTGAACTCAGTGGTGCTCTCTGGTCCCATCTTCCCATCTCTCTCTCCTCTGATTGACACCTTGTACTTCTGACCAGCAGCCAGTCCAGTCTGAGTGAAGCTGAGGGCCCTTCCTCCTAAATTGGCTTGAATTATTCCACCTCCATCTCTCTGCCCACCCCAGAAAAAAGATAAACAGATTGAAAGTCACATTCTAAATGAAAATCTGTCCTGACCGCAATGTTGAATTAGACTAAGCTGACATTCTAAAAACAATTGTTTTACTCAAGGGATACATATGGTACTGACAATGAATACATTGGTTGTGTAAAAGCAAAATAACATACTGTACATCAACTGAATCCACCATGTACTCTCTGTTGGCTATTTAAGTCTGGGACAGTTTTATATTGCGATGATGAATATGCTGGTATGCTCTGAACAGTTATTGGAATACATGAGTTCTGTTCACCTGCACAAGTATATTAAAGGGTGTGCAATTCATTAAAGCCTTGCAGTAATGCAGAGTATACAAAGACATTTTACCAGGCTTGTGAAAGTGATGTGGTAGGTGCTGTACTGGACAGAGGGCTGGGTCCAGAAAAGAGTGACAGACGAGTCTGTTATATCTCTGCTGCTAAGATGGACAGAGCCTGAGGGAGCTGTGTGGAGAAAATGGGGATTATACAATATATCTCAGCTAAATAAATATAACCATCATTTTGCATGTTTTGTTATAGACATTTTACATGAACATATTTAATTGAAATCACAAAAATATAGAGTTGGCGGTACAGGGAGCAATATAAATGCAATAAACATGTCCATGCGTTTCCTGGTACCATTGGTCAAAGTTAAACATGATGACCAAGTTATGGCCAATAAATCTGCACAAAATCTATCCAGAAGGCTTCATGAGTAAGCAACAACACTGAAATTGCTAGCAAAACCATGACCCCACTTTTGCACAAACGCACCAGTCGTGAACTCAGTGCTGCTCTCTGGTCCCATCTCCCGATCTCTCTCTCCTCTGATTGACACCTTGTACTTCTGACCTGCAGCCAGTCCAGTCTGAGTGAAGCTCAGGGCCCTTCCTCCTACATTGGCTTGAATTGTTCCACCTCCATCTCTCTGTCCACCCCAGATGAAGATGAACAGATTGAAAGTCACATTCTAAATTAAAATCTGTCCTAACCACAATGTTGAATTCGACTGAACTGACATTCTAAAAAAAAACTGTGTTACTCACGGGATACATATGGTACTGACCGTGAATACATAGGTTGTGTAAAAGCAAAAGAACCTACTGTACTTCAACAGATTCCATTTTCTGCTGTCTTTTGATTATTTAAGTATGGGATAGTTTTATATTGCGATGATGAATATGCTGGTATGCTTTGAACAGTGATTGGAATACATGAGTTCTGTTAATCTGAACAAGTATATTAAACGGTGTGGAATTCTTTAAAATCTTGCAATAATGCAGAGCATACAAAAGCATTATACCAGGCTTGTGAAAGTGATGCGGTAGGTGCTGTACTGGACAGAGGGCTGGATCCAGAAAAGAGTGACAGACGAGTCTGTTATATCTCTGCTCCTAAGATGGACAGAGCCTGAGGGAGCTGTGTGGAGAAAATGGGGATTATACAAATTATCTCAGCTAAATAAACATAACCATAATTTTGTTTTTCGGTTATAGACATTTTATATAAACAGAATTAATTGAAATCATGCAAAAATAGAGTTGCAGGTAAAGGGAGAAGTTTAAACGCAATGTTCGTGTCCATGGGCTTCATGGTACTATTGGTCAACGTTAAACATGATGACCAAGTTATGGCCAATAAATCTACACAAAATCTATCCAGGAGGTTTCATGAGTAAGCAACAACACTGAAATTGCTACCAAAACCCTGACCCCACTTTTTGCACAAACTCACCAGTCGTGAACTCAGTGCTGCTCTCTGGTCCCATCTTCCCATCTCTCTCTCCTCTGATTGACACCTTGTACTTCTGATCTGCAGCCAGTCCAGTATGAGTGAAGCTGAGGGCCCTTCCTCCTACATTGGCTTGAATTGTTCCATCTCCATCTCTCTGTCCACCCCAGATAAAGATGAACAGATTGAAAGTCACGTTCTAAATGAAAATCTGTCCTAACCACAATGTAGAATTCGAATGAACTGACATTCTAAAAAAAAAACTGTGTTACTCACGGGATACATATGGTACTGACCGTGAATACATAGGTTGTGTAAAAGTAAAAGAACCTACTGTACTTCAACAGATTCCATGTTGTGCTGTCTTTTGATTATTTAAGTATGGGATAGTTTGATATTGCGATGATGAATCTGCTGGTACGCTCTGAACAGTCATTGGAATATATGAGTTCTGTTCAACTGAACAAGTACATTAAAGGGTGTGGAATTCTTTAAAATCTTGCAATGATGCAGAGGATACAAAGACATTTTACCAGGCTTGTGAAAGTGATGTGGTAGGTGCTGTACTGGACAGAGGGCTGGGTCCAGAAAAGAGTGACAGACGAGTCTGTTATATCTCTGCTCCTAAGATGGACAGAACCTGGGGGAGCTGTGTGGAGAAAATGGGGATTATACAACTTATCTCAGCTAAATAAACATAACCATCATTTTGTTATTCTGTTATAGACATTTTACATAAACACAATTAATTGAAATCATGCAAAAATAGAGTTGCAGGTAAAGGGAGAAGTTTAAATGCAATGTTCGTGTCCAAGGGCTTCATGGTACTATTGGTCAAAGTTAAACATGATGACCAAGTTATGGCCAATAAATCTGCTCAAAATCTATCCAGAAGGCTTCACGAGTAAGCAACAACACTGAAATTGCTACCAAAACCATGACCCCACTTTTTGCACAAACGCACCAGTCGTGAACTCAGTGGTGCTCTCTGGTCCCATCTCCCCATCTCTCACTCCTCTGATTGACACCTTGTACTTCTGACCTGCAGCCAGTCCAGTCTGAGTGAAGCTGAGGGCCCTTCCTCCTACATTGGCTTGAATTGTTCCACCTCCATCTCTCTGACCATCCCAGAAAAAGATGAACAGATTGAAAGTCACGTTCTAAATGAAAATCTGTCCTAACCGCAATGTTGAATTCGACTGAACTGACATTCAAAAAAAAAACTGTGTTACTCACGGGATACGTATGGTACTGACCGTGAATACATAGGTTGTGTAAAAGCAAAAGAAGCTACTGTACTTCAACAGATTCCATTTTCTGCTGTCTTTTGATTATTTAAGTATGGGATAGTTTTATATTGCGATGATGAATCTGCTGGTATGCTTTGAACAGTCATTGGAATACATGAGTTCTGTTCAACTGAACAAGTACATTAAAGGGTGTGGAATTCTTTAAAATCGTGCAATGATGCAGAGCATACAAAGGCATTATACCAGGCTTGTGAAAGTGATGCGGTAGGTGCTGTACTGGACAGAGGGCTGGGTCCAGAAAAGTGTGACAGACGAGTCTGTTATATCTCTGCTCCTAAGATGGACAGAGCCTGAGGGAGCTGTGTGGAGAAAATGGGGATTATACAACTTATCTCAGCTAAATAAACATAACCATCATTTTGTTTTTCGGTTATAGACATTTTACATAAACACAATTAATTGAAATCATGCAAAAATAGAGTTGCAGGTAAAGGGAGAAGTTTAAATGCAATGTTCGTGTCCAAGGGCTTCATGGTACTATTGGTCAAAGTTAAACATGATGACCAAGTTATGGCCAATAAATCTGCACAAAATCTATCCAGGAGGCTTCATGAGTAAGCAACAACACTGAAATTGCTACCAAAACCATGACCCCACTTTTTGCACAAACTCACCAGTCGTGAATTCAGTGCTGCTCTCTGGTCCCATCTTCCCATCTCTCTCTCCTCTGATTGACACCTTGTACTTCTGACCTGCAGCCAGTCCAGTCTGAGTGAAGCTGAGGGCCCTTCCTCCTACATTGGCTTGAATTGTTCCACCTCCATCTCTCTGTCCACCCCAGATAAAGATGAACAGATTGAAAGTCACGTTCTAAATGAAAATCTGTCCTAACCGCAATGTAGAATTTGACTGAACTGACATTCTAAAAAAAACTGTGTTACTCACGGGATACATATGGTACTGACCGTGAATACATAGGTTGTGTAAAAGCAAAAGAACCTACTGTACTTCAACAGATTCCATGTTGTGCTGTCTTTTGATTATTTAAGTATGGGATAGTTTTATATTGCGATGATGAATCTACTGGTACGCTCTGAACAGTCATTGGAATACATGAGTTCTGTTCAACTGAACAAGTATATTAAACGGTGTGGAATTCTTTAAAATCTTGTAATGATGCAGAGGATACAAAGACATTTTACCAGGCTTGTGAAAGTGATGTGGTAGGTGCTGTACTGGATAGAGGGCTGGGTCCAAAAAAGAGTGACAGACGAGTCTGTTATATCTCTGCTCCTAAGATGGACAGAGCCTGAGGGAGCTGTGTGGAGAAAATGGGGATTATACAACTTATCTCAGCTAAATAAACATAACCATCATTTTGTTTTTCGGTTATAGACATTTTACATAAACACAATTAATTGAAATCATGCAAAAATAGAGTTGCAGGTAAAGGGAGAAGTTTAAATGCAATGTTCGTGTCCAAGGGTTTCATGGTACTATTGGTCAAAGTTAAACATGATGACCAAGTTATGGCCAATAAATCTGCACAAAATCTATCCAGGAGGCTTCATGAGTAAGCAACAACACTGAAATTGCTACCAAAACCATGACCCCACTTTTTGCACAAACTCACCAGTCGTGAACTCAGTGGTGCTCTCTGGTCCCGTCTTCCCATTTCTCTCTCCTCTCATTGACACCTTGTACTTCTGACCTGCAGCCAGTCCAGTCTGAGTGAAGCTGAGGGCCCTTCCTCCTACATTGGCTTGAATTGTTCCACCTCCATCTCTCTGACCACCCCAGATAAAAATGAACAGATTGAAAGTCACGTTCTAAATGAAAATCTGTCCTAACCGCAATGTAGAATTCGACTGAACTGACATTCTAAAAAAAAACTGTGTTACTCACGGGATACATATGGTACTGACCGTGAATACATAGGTTGTGTAAAAGCAAAAGAACCTACTGTACTTCAACAGATTCCATGTTGTGCTGTCTTTTGATTATTTAAGTATGGGATAGTTTTATATTGCGATGATGAATCTACTGGTACGCTCTGAACAGTCATTGGAATACATGAGTTCTGTTCAACTGAACAAGTATATTAAACGGTGTGGAATTCTTTAAAATCTTGTAATGATGCAGAGGATACAAAGACATTTTACCAGGCTTGTGAAAGTGATGTGGTAGGTGCTGTACTGGATAGAGGGCTGGGTCCAAAAAAGAGTGACAGACGAGTCTGTTATATCTCTGCTCCTAAGATGGACAGAGCCTGAGGGAGCTGTGTGGAGAAAATGGGGATTATACAACTTATCTCAGCTAAATAAACATAACCATCATTTTGTTTTTCGGTTATAGACATTTTACATAAACACAATTAATTGAAATCATGCAAAAATAGAGTTGCAGGTAAAGGGAGAAGTTTAAATGCAATGTTCGTGTCCAAGGGTTTCATGGTACTATTTGTCAAAGTTAAACATGATGACCAAGTTTTGGCCAATAAATCTGCACAAAATCTATCCAGGAGGCTTCATGAGTAAGCAACAACACTGAAATTGCTACCAAAACCATGACCCCACTTTTTGCACAAACTCACCAGTCGTGAACTCAGTGGTGCTCTCTGGTCCCGTCTTCCCATCTCTCTCTCCTCTCATTGACACCTTGTACTTCTGACCTGCAGCCAGTCCAGTCTGAGTGAAGCTGAGGGCCCTTCCTCCTACATTGGCTTGAATTGTTCCACCTCCATCTCTCTGACCACCCCAGATAAAAATGAACAGATTGAAAGTCACGTTCTAAATGAAAATCTGTCCTAACCGCAATGTAGAATTCGACTGAACTGACATTCTAAAAAAAACTGTGTTACTCACGGGATACATATGGTACTGACCGTGAATACATAGGTTGTGTAAAAGCAAAAGAAACTACTGTACTTCAACAGATTCCATGTTGTGCTGTCTTTTGATTATTTAAGTATGGGATAGTTTTATATTGCGATGATGAATCTACTGGTACGCTCTGAACAGTCATTGGAATACATGAGTTCTGTTCAACTGAACAAGTATATTAAACGGTGTGGAATTCTTTAAAATCTTGCAATGATGCAGAGCATACAAAGGCATTATACCAGGCTTGTGAAAGTGATGTGGTAGGTGCTGTACTGGACAGAGGGCTGGGTCCAGAAAAGAGTGACAGACGAGTCTGTTATATCTCTGCTCCTAAGATGGACAGAGCCTGAGGGAGCTGTGTGGAGAAAATGGGGATTATACAACTTATCTCAGCTAAATAAACATAACCATCATTTTGTTTTTCGGTTATAGACATTTTACATAAACACAATTAATTGAAATCATGCAAAAATAGAGTTGCAGGTAAAGGGAGAAGTTTAAATGCAATGTTCGTGTCCAAGGGTTTCATGGTACTATTTGTCAAAGTTAAACATGATGACCAAGTTTTGGCCAATAAATCTGCACAAAATCTATCCAGGAGGCTTCATGAGTAAGCAACAACACTGAAATTGCTACCAAAACCATGACCCCACTTTTTGCACAAACTCACCAGTCGTGAACTCAGTGGTGCTCTCTGGTCCCGTCTTCCCATCTCTCTCTCCTCTCATTGACACCTTGTACTTCTGACCTGCAGCCAGTCCAGTCTGAGTGAAGCTGAGGGCCCTTCCTCCTACATTGGCTTGAATTGTTCCACCTCCATCTCTCTGACCACCCCAGATAAAAATGAACAGATTGAAAGTCACGTTCTAAATGAAAATCTGTCCTAACCGCAATGTAGAATTCGACTGAACTGACATTCTAAAAAAAAACTGTGTTACTCACGGGATACATATGGTACTGACCGTGAATACATAGGTTGTGTAAAAGCAAAAGAACCTACTGTACTTCAACAGATTCCATGTTGTGCTGTATTTTGATTATTTAAGTATGGGATAGTTTTATATTGCGATGATGAATCTACTGGTACGCTCTGAACAGTCATTGGAATACATGAGTTCTGTTCAACTGAACAAGTACATTAAAGGGTGTGGAATTCTTTAAAATCTTGTAATGATGCAGAGGATACAAAGACATTTTACCAGGCTTGTGAAAGTGATGTGGTAGGTGCTGTACTGGATAGAGGGCTGGGTCCAAAAAAGAGTGACAGACGAGTCTGTTATATCTCTGCTCCTAAGATGGACAGAGCCTGAGGGAGCTGTGTGGAGAAAATGGGGATTATACAACTTATCTCAGCTAAATAAACATAACCATCATTTTGTTTTTCGGTTATAGACATTTTACATAAACACAATTAATTGAAATCATGCAAAAATAGAGTTGCAGGTAAAGGGAGAAGTTTAAATGCAATGTTCGTGTCCAAGGGTTTCATGGTACTATTGGTCAAAGTTAAACATGATGACCAAGTTATGGCCAATAAATCTGCACAAAATCTATCCAGGAGGCTTCATGAGTAAGCAACAACACTGAAATTGCTACCAAAACCATGACCCCACTTTTTGCACAAACTCACCAGTCGTGAACTCAGTGGTGCTCTCTGGTCCCGTCTTCCCATCTCTCTCTCCTCTCATTGACACCTTGTACTTCTGACCTGCAGCCAGTCCAGTCTGAGTGAAGCTGAGGGCCCTTCCTCCTACATTGGCTTGAATTGTTCCACCTCCATCTCTCTGACCACCCCAGATAAAAATGAACAGATTGAAAGTCACGTTCTAAATGAAAATCTGTCCTAACCGCAATGTAGAATTCGACTGAACTGACATTCTAAAAAAAAACTGTGTTACTCACGGGATACATATGGTACTGACCGTGAATACATAGGTTGTGTAAAAGCAAAAGAACCTACTGTACTTCAACAGATTCCATGTTGTGCTGTATTTTGATTATTTAAGTATGGGATAGTTTTATATTGCGATGATGAATCTACTGGTACGCTCTGAACAGTCATTGGAATACATGAGTTCTGTTCAACTGAACAAGTACATTAAAGGGTGTGGAATTCTTTAAAATCTTGTAATGATGCAGAGGATACAAAGACATTTTACCAGGCTTGTGAAAGTGATGTGGTAGGTGCTGTACTGGATAGAGGGCTGGGTCCAAAAAAGAGTGACAGACGAGTCTGTTATATCTCTGCTCCTAAGATGGACAGAGCCTGAGGGAGCTGTGTGGAGAAAATGGGGATTATACAACTTATCTCAGCTAAATAAACATAACCATCATTTTGTTTTTCGGTTATAGACATTTTACATAAACACAATTAATTGAAATCATGCAAAAATAGAGTTGCAGGTAAAGGGAGAAGTTTAAATGCAATGTTCGTGTCCAAGGGTTTCATGGTACTATTGGTCAAAGTTAAACATGATGACCAAGTTATGGCCAATAAATCTGCACAAAATCTATCCAGGAGGCTTCATGAGTAAGCAACAACACTGAAATTGCTACCAAAACCATGACCCCACTTTTTGCACAAACTCACCAGTCGTGAACTCAGTGGTGCTCTCTGGTCCCGTCTTCCCATTTCTCTCTCCTCTCATTGACACCTTGTACTTCTGACCTGCAGCCAGTCCAGTCTGAGTGAAGCTGAGGGCCCTTCCTCCTACATTGGCTTGAATTGTTCCACCTCCATCTCTCTGACCACCCCAGATAAAAATGAACAGATTGAAAGTCACGTTCTAAATGAAAATCTGTCCTAACCGCAATGTAGAATTCGACTGAACTGACATTCTAAAAAAAAACTGTGTTACTCACGGGATACATATGGTACTGACCGTGAATACATAGGTTGTGTAAAAGCAAAAGAACCTACTGTACTTCAACAGATTCCATGTTGTGCTGTCTTTTGATTATTTAAGTATGGGATAGTTTTATATTGCGATGATGAATCTACTGGTACGCTCTGAACAGTCATTGGAATACATGAGTTCTGTTCAACTGAACAAGTATATTAAACGGTGTGGAATTCTTTAAAATCTTGTAATGATGCAGAGGATACAAAGACATTTTACCAGGCTTGTGAAAGTGATGTGGTAGGTGCTGTACTGGATAGAGGGCTGGGTCCAAAAAAGAGTGACAGACGAGTCTGTTATATCTCTGCTCCTAAGATGGACAGAGCCTGAGGGAGCTGTGTGGAGAAAATGGGGATTATACAACTTATCTCAGCTAAATAAACATAACCATCATTTTGTTTTTCGGTTATAGACATTTTACATAAACACAATTAATTGAAATCATGCAAAAATAGAGTTGCAGGTAAAGGGAGAAGTTTAAATGCAATGTTCGTGTCCAAGGGTTTCATGGTACTATTTGTCAAAGTTAAACATGATGACCAAGTTTTGGCCAATAAATCTGCACAAAATCTATCCAGGAGGCTTCATGAGTAAGCAACAACACTGAAATTGCTACCAAAACCATGACCCCACTTTTTGCACAAACTCACCAGTCGTGAACTCAGTGGTGCTCTCTGGTCCCGTCTTCCCATCTCTCTCTCCTCTCATTGACACCTTGTACTTCTGACCTGCAGCCAGTCCAGTCTGAGTGAAGCTGAGGGCCCTTCCTCCTACATTGGCTTGAATTGTTCCACCTCCATCTCTCTGACCACCCCAGATAAAAATGAACAGATTGAAAGTCACGTTCTAAATGAAAATCTGTCCTAACCGCAATGTAGAATTCGACTGAACTGACATTCTAAAAAAAAACTGTGTTACTCACGGGATACATATGGTACTGACCGTGAATACATAGGTTGTGTAAAAGCAAAAGAAACTACTGTACTTCAACAGATTCCATGTTGTGCTGTCTTTTGATTATTTAAGTATGGGATAGTTTTATATTGCGATGATGAATCTACTGGTACGCTCTGAACAGTCATTGGAATACATGAGTTCTGTTCAACTGAACAAGTATATTAAACGGTGTGGAATTCTTTAAAATCTTGCAATGATGCAGAGCATACAAAGGCATTATACCAGGCTTGTGAAAGTGATGTGGTAGGTGCTGTACTGGACAGAGGGCTGGGTCCAGAAAAGAGTGACAGACGAGTCTGTTATATCTCTGCTCCTAAGATGGACAGAGCCTGAGGGAGCTGTGTGGAGAAAATGGGGATTATACAACTTATCTCAGCTAAATAAACATAACCATCATTTTGTTTTTCGGTTATAGACATTTTACATAAACACAATTAATTGAAATCATGCAAAAATAGAGTTGCAGGTAAAGGGAGAAGTTTAAATGCAATGTTCGTGTCCAAGGGTTTCATGGTACTATTTGTCAAAGTTAAACATGATGACCAAGTTTTGGCCAATAAATCTGCACAAAATCTATCCAGGAGGCTTCATGAGTAAGCAACAACACTGAAATTGCTACCAAAACCATGACCCCACTTTTTGCACAAACTCACCAGTCGTGAACTCAGTGGTGCTCTCTGGTCCCGTCTTCCCATCTCTCTCTCCTCTCATTGACACCTTGTACTTCTGACCTGCAGCCAGTCCAGTCTGAGTGAAGCTGAGGGCCCTTCCTCCTACATTGGCTTGAATTGTTCCACCTCCATCTCTCTGACCACCCCAGATAAAAATGAACAGATTGAAAGTCACGTTCTAAATGAAAATCTGTCCTAACCGCAATGTAGAATTCGACTGAACTGACATTCTAAAAAAAAACTGTGTTACTCACGGGATACATATGGTACTGACCGTGAATACATAGGTTGTGTAAAAGCAAAAGAACCTACTGTACTTCAACAGATTCCATGTTGTGCTGTATTTTGATTATTTAAGTATGGGATAGTTTTATATTGCGATGATGAATCTACTGGTACGCTCTGAACAGTCATTGGAATACATGAGTTCTGTTCAACTGAACAAGTACATTAAAGGGTGTGGAATTCTTTAAAATCTTGTAATGATGCAGAGGATACAAAGACATTTTACCAGGCTTGTGAAAGTGATGTGGTAGGTGCTGTACTGGATAGAGGGCTGGGTCCAAAAAAGAGTGACAGACGAGTCTGTTATATCTCTGCTCCTAAGATGGACAGAGCCTGAGGGAGCTGTGTGGAGAAAATGGGGATTATACAACTTATCTCAGCTAAATAAACATAACCATCATTTTGTTTTTCGGTTATAGACATTTTACATAAACACAATTAATTGAAATCATGCAAAAATAGAGTTGCAGGTAAAGGGAGAAGTTTAAATGCAATGTTCGTGTCCAAGGGTTTCATGGTACTATTGGTCAAAGTTAAACATGATGACCAAGTTATGGCCAATAAATCTGCACAAAATCTATCCAGGAGGCTTCATGAGTAAGCAACAACACTGAAATTGCTACCAAAACCATGACCCCACTTTTTGCACAAACTCACCAGTCGTGAACTCAGTGGTGCTCTCTGGTCCCGTCTTCCCATCTCTCTCTCCTCTCATTGACACCTTGTACTTCTGACCTGCAGCCAGTCCAGTCTGAGTGAAGCTGAGGGCCCTTCCTCCTACATTGGCTTGAATTGTTCCACCTCCATCTCTCTGACCACCCCAGATAAAAATGAACAGATTGAAAGTCACGTTCTAAATGAAAATCTGTCCTAACCGCAATGTAGAATTCGACTGAACTGACATTCTAAAAAAAAACTGTGTTACTCACGGGATACATATGGTACTGACCGTGAATACATAGGTTGTGTAAAAGCAAAAGAACCTACTGTACTTCAACAGATTCCATGTTGTGCTGTATTTTGATTATTTAAGTATGGGATAGTTTTATATTGCGATGATGAATCTACTGGTACGCTCTGAACAGTCATTGGAATACATGAGTTCTGTTCAACTGAACAAGTACATTAAAGGGTGTGGAATTCTTTAAAATCTTGTAATGATGCAGAGGATACAAAGACATTTTACCAGGCTTGTGAAAGTGATGTGGTAGGTGCTGTACTGGATAGAGGGCTGGGTCCAAAAAAGAGTGACAGACGAGTCTGTTATATCTCTGCTCCTAAGATGGACAGAGCCTGAGGGAGCTGTGTGGAGAAAATGGGGATTATACAACTTATCTCAGCTAAATAAACATAACCATCATTTTGTTTTTCGGTTATAGACATTTTACATAAACACAATTAATTGAAATCATGCAAAAATAGAGTTGCAGGTAAAGGGAGAAGTTTAAATGCAATGTTCGTGTCCAAGGGCTTCATGGTACTATTGGTCAAAGTTAAACATGATGACCAAGTTATGGCCAATAAATCTGCACAAAATCTATCCAGGAGGCTTCATGAGTAAGCAACAACACTGAAATTGCTACCAAAACCATGACCCCACTTTTTGCACAAACGCACCAGTCGTGAACTCAGTGCTGCTCTCTGGTCCCGTCTTCCCATCTCTCTCTCCTCTGATTGACACCTTGTACTTCTGACCTGCAGCCAGTCCAGTCTGAGTGAAGCTGAGGGCCCTTCCTCCTACATTGGCTTGAATTGTTCCACCTCCATCTCTCTGACCACCCCAGATAAAAATGAACAGATTGAAAGTCACGTTCTAAATGAAAATCTGTCCTAACCGCAATGTAGAATTCGACTGAACTGACATTCTAAAAAAAAAACTGTGTTACTCACGGGATACATATGGTACTGACCGTGAATACATAGGTTGTGTAAAAGCAAAAGAACCTACTGTACTTCAACAGATTCCATGTTGTGCTGTCTTTTGATTATTTAAGTATGGGATAGTTTTATATTGCGATGATGAATCTACTGGTACGCTCTGAACAGTCATTGGAATACATGAGTTCTGTTCAACTGAACAAGTACATTAAAGGGTGTGGAATTCTTTAAAATCTTGTAATGATGCAGAGGATACAAAGACATTTTACCAGGCTTGTGAAAGTGATGTGGTAGGTGCTGTACTGGATAGAGGGCTGGGTCCAAAAAAGAGTGACAGACGAGTCTGTTATATCTCTGCTCCTAAGATGGACAGAGCCTGAGGGAGCTGTGTGGAGAAAATGGGGATTATACAACTTATCTCAGCTAAATAAACATAACCATCATTTTGTTTTTTGGTTATAGACATTTTACATAAACACAATTAATTGAAATCATGCAAAAATAGAGTTGCAGGTAAAGGGAGATGTTTAAATGCAATGTTCGTGTCCAAGGGCTTCATGGTACTATTGGTCAAAGTTAAACATGATGACCAAGTTATGGCCAATAAATCTGCACAAAATCTATCCAGGAGGCTTCATGAGTAAGCAACAACACTGAAATTGCTACCAAAACCATGACCCCACTTTTTGCACAAACGCACCAGTCGTGAACTCAGTGCTGCTCTCTGGTCCCGTCTTCCCATCTCTCTCTCCTCTGATTGACACCTTGTACTTCTGACCTGCAGCCAGTCCAGTCTGAGTGAAGCTCAGGGCCCTTCCTCCTACATTGGCTTGAATTGTTCCACCTCCATCTCTCTGACCACCCCAGATAAAGATGAACAGATTGAAAGTCACGTTCTAAATGAAAATCTGTCCTAACCGCAATGTTGAATTCGACTGAACTGACATTCTAAAAAAAAACTGTGTTACTCACGGGATACATATGGTACTGACCGTGAATACATAGGTGGTGTAAAAGCAAAAGAAGCTACTGTACTTCAACAGATTCCATTTTGTGCTGTCTTTTGATTATTTAAGTCTGGGATAGTTTTATATTGCGATGATGAATATGCTGGTATGCTTTGAACAGTGATTGGAATACATGAGTTCTGTTAAACTGAGCAAGTATATTAAACGGTGTGGAATTCTTTAAAATCTTGCAATGATGCAGAGCATACAAAGGCATTATACCAGGCTTGTGAAAGTGATGTGGTAGGTGCTGTACTGGACAGAGGGCTGGGTCCAGAAAAGAGCGACAGACGAGTCTGTTATATCTCTGCTCCTAAGATGGACAGAGCCTGAGGGAGCTGGGCGGAGAAAACACAAGGTGGATAAATGTGATATCAGCAAAACAAAACATGACCATTGCCCGGTATTTGCATTTGAATATTTTTTAACATGACTTTCTTAACCTCGTTTCCAATGGCAGATTAATTCAATCTAGTGAGATAATTGATGACTAGACAACTCATAGTAACAGTTCATGTTTCACAGTTTGAATATGAGTTAATGCAGTAAGTAACTTACCAGTGCAGCAGTCAGTGCCCATGACACCAGGGTGAGACACACAAGTTCCCTTCACACACTGTCCTTGGTTGTTACAGTTACCAGGGCAGGATTTGTTAGCACATTCAAGTCCTGAATAGCCGTTGTCACACACGCACTGGCCATTCACACACTGTCCGTTATTACTGCAGTCAGAGGGGCACACAGCAGTGCCGCAGTCATGCCCATTGAATCCTGGGAAGCAGACGCATCTACCCCCCTCACATCTCCCCTGGTCACTGCAGTCGTTCGGACACTCGTTTTCATCTGATTGAGGGAAGCAGGCAGCCCCTGAGCATGTGAGAGTGGGAGATGCCTGAACAATGACTGACACCAGATAACATTAATACCACACTGAGGCAGCTAGGGTTAGCATAGCCACTCACTGGCTGGAAAGCCAGATCATAACGCCTGTACATATATCTGCTGTCCCTAATCAGAGTTTAGTGAGGGAGAGAAAGAGAGCATTACAGGGTGAGAGAGTGAGGAGGAGAGCATATAAGAGAGGCAGTGTGGGACAGTGGAATGACAGAGGGCAACAGAAAGAGCTCCATAAGTGCAGCCGGACTGCAATACCTTTGGCACACGCACAGTTCTGCTTCAGAGTGGACACCTCCCTCTCCAGATGGTCCAAGCGCTTTTGCAGAGTGGCAAATTCTGCCTCGCAGCCGCCACATGCTCCCGGTACCAGGTTGATCTGATGAGTCAGAACTAGCGGAGAGCCACGCTCAAGGTCCAGTTCCTTGTCCTGCACCAGGGTAGAGTTGGCTGTGTGTTTGCTTGTGTCTTTCTGGAACCAGGCATTGGAAATCAAGACTTTGATGGGGTGCTGTGCAGAGGAGGGGCTTTCTTCCTTTTGGGAGGTCTTTTCACTGCTTGCATCTGAAGGCGTGGCTGTAGAAGCGATGCTCTGTTTGGCAGAGGTAAGGTAATGGGTGGCTTTTGATGAAGAAGGAGGGTTGTTGTTTACATTTGGGCTATGGTTCACCAGGAGGCTGCGGTGTGAACGTTCTGCTTTAGTTTTTTTCTCATGGGCTGTGGTCTGTAGGGAATGGCTGAACAGGAGCAGAACAAGGAATGCCAGAGAGAAAAGCATTTTAAAATTAGTGGGATCAAAATCCCCTATTAAGCTGAAGTAAATGGGGAAAGGGTTGGATCTACACACAAAAAGTGGTCAGATTTCCTTATTGAAGGGGATGAAAGTGTATCCGTCTCCTCACTGTGGGGAGAGAAGAGGTGATGTGGGAATCCAAAATGGGTGAATTGCAAAGAGACTTCTTTCTCTTTGTCAAGACTGAAGGGTGTGGATTCCCTGTGGGCTGCCCTAGGAAAGATAGCGCTGGTTAAATGTCAAGTCAAGCCAAAAATGTACAAATACGAAAGTCCAAAATATAAAAAATAGCAGGACTTTATTAAAGCCTCTCATTTGTAATGGTTAAAGATCTTTAGAATTTATCTGTTTGGTTCCCCCCCCCCCCCCCCCCCCCCCCTTCAAGAGTACAATTAAAGAATTCTAGGCATTGGGAATAATAATTCAGGAGTCTTCTTAATCTGCTTTCCCATCTGGTTTGGCACAATATTTCCAGTCAGCAAATATTAAGTTAATATTGAGTTCCAGTAAATCAAAGAAACAACAGCAGTGAAAAAATGTTGACAAAATGTTGACTATAAGTACATCAAAGCCAAAATTGTATGTTTCAAGTCACCTTTAGGACAAAAGCAGTGAATTGTACACCAACCTGAAATTCACAGTAGTTTTTTAGGTTCAGTCACAACCACTGGGCATACAGTCAGGTCCATAAGTATTTGGACAGTGACACAATTTTCATTATTTTGGCTCTGTATGCCACCACAATGGATTTGAAATGAAACAATCAAGGTGTGATTTAAGTGTAGACTTTCAGCTTTAATTTAAGGGTTTTGTCAAAAATATTGTATGAACAATGTAGGAATTACAACCATTTTTATGCATTGTTATACCCAGTTTTAGGGGCTCGAAAGTAATTGGACAAACTAACATAATTAAATTGTAATTTTTAATACTTGGTTGCAAATCCTTTGCAGTCAATGACTGCCTAAAGTCTTGAACCCATACTCATTACCAGATGCTGGGTTTCTTCCCTGGTGATGCTCTGCCAGACCTCTACTGCAGCTGTCTTCAGTTCCCTGCTTGTTCTTGGGGAGTTTTGCCTTCAGTTTTGCCTTCAGCATGTTAAATGCATGCCCAATTGGATTCAGGTCAGGTGATTGACTTGGCCATTGCAGAACGTTCCACTACTTTGCCTTAAAAAAGTCTTGGGTTGCTTTCGCAGTATGCTTCGGGTCATTGTCCATCTGCACTGTGAAGTGCCGTCCAATGAGTTTTGAAGCATTTGGCTGAATCTGAGCAGATAATATAGCCCTATACACTTCAGAATTCATCCTGCTGCTTTTGTCAGCAGTCACATCATCAATAAATACAAGGGAACCAGTTCCAGTGGCAGCCATACATGCCCACGCCATAACACTACCTCCACCATGCTTCACAGATGAGGTGGTATGCTTTGGATAATGAGCAGTTCCTTCCCTTCTCCATACTCTTCTCTTTCCATCATTCTGGTACAAGTTGACCTTTGTCTCATCTGTCCACAGGATGTTGTTCCAAAACTGTACAGGCTTTTTTAGATGTTTTTTGGCAAACCCTAATCTGGTCTTCCTGTTTTTGAGGCTTACCAATGGTTTACATCTTGTGGTAAACCCTCTGTATTTACGCTGGTGAATTCTTCTCTTGATTGTTGACTTTGACACAGATACACCTACCTCCTGGAGGGTGTTCTTGATCTGGCCAACTGTTGTGACGAGGTTTTTCTTCACCAGGAAAAGAATTCTTCTGTCATCAACCACTTTTGGTTTCCGTGGTCTTCCGGGCCTTTTGGTGTTCCTGAGCTCACCAGTGTGTTCTTTCTTTTTAAGAAGTGGTTGATATGGCCACATGTTTTGCTATCTCTCTGATGGATTTTTTTTTTCCTGCCTAATGATGGCTTGCTTCACCGACAGTGACAACTCTTTGGACTTCATATTGAGAGTTAACAGCAAGAGATTCCAAATGCAAATGCCACACTTGAAATCAATTCTAGACCTTTTATCTGCTTACTTGTAAATGAAATAACGAGGGAATAACACACACCTGGCTGTGGAACAGCTGAGCAGCCAATTGTCCAATTACCTTTGGTCCCTTAAAAAGGGGGGGACCACATATAAAAAGTGTTGTAATTCCTACACTGTTCACCTGATTTGGATATAAATACCTTCAAATTAAAGCTGAATGGTCTGCAGTTTGAGCTCATATTCATTATTTAATTTCAACTCCAATATGCTGTGGTAGACAGCTAAAATAACAATACCTTTGTCAATGTCCAAATATTTATGGACCTGACTGTATATTCTATTTACTCTTGAGGTACACTATGTGCCCCAGAGTTCAGCTACTCCACACAAAAATGCCAGGACTGTTCATGCGGCAAGAATTGCATGAACTCGTTGGTGTACGCTAGCCAGTTCTATACATATAATCTAAGTATTCATATTGCATAAAACAGCTTTGTTTGAATAATAAAATACAAATACCTTTCAATATGCTGTCTACATTCCAACTGATATCAAACTAAATGTTTTGTTTGTCTAACAATGTAAGTGACCAGAGAAGATTAGGAAAATAACTGGTTTTAAGCAGTAAAAGTAACAAAATATAATTTAAAGAGTTGAGAAAATAAGGTAGCGCAGAGAAAGTCAACAAGTTATTCAATTTTTGGCAGGCCTGGGATAAAAAAAGACTCATGCATGTTAGCAGAGGGGTACTTACAGAGGGTCTCTGTACATTACTCTGTGAGACTGTACAGCAGAGTGAGCAGTTACATAACCTTTTTACTAGCACTTTTTGTGACCTGCCAAGTTTAATTCCTAGAATACGCACGCATGTTTCCTACAGGAATGAATGACTATAAACTCAGAAAGGACAGAAGAAAAAGAAGGGAATGGCTTGAAATTGAAGGTAAGAAAATAAACTATTAAAGAGGAAGGAATAGATGTCACAAATGAAAAAGTATACTTCTGGACTATGTATACTTAACCGTAAGGAAAGTTTTTTTTTTAATTTTATGAAGAAAAATATATAGTACAACTACTATCACAAAATATTGTGTTACTAATTGTCTTCTACTACTTCTACTACTTATGTTACTTCAGATAATGATGATTTCTTGAGATCAAGAACACATCAGATGGAAAACTGGGTGTTTATTACTTACATGCCAGCATTAATTTATTATGAAATATAGGCAAAATAAGTTCAGATGAACTGTACTTCCTGGCTGATTTTGAAAGAAGTTAAAACATTTATAAATTTAGACTTAACAAAACTTAACAAAATTTGCTGACTGCAACTTTAATAACGTGATAACTACTAACTTCTATTACTACTGTAAGTCTACACAACTACTGTCACTACCACTTATATTATTTGTTTTCTATCACACAAAAAGTCCTAAATGTACTTCTCCATCTCTCTACAGTTTTCCTTCCATTTCACAAGCTGGCTATTTTGTGATTTTGTGATGATATTCCTAATTAAAATATTGCAAAATGCATTATATGCTATAAACATTTAGTTATGAGCTTGTGAGCTAAAGGAAGATAAAAAAGAAAAAACTCCCACTCCCACTAAAGGGGGGAAACCACACACTACTGAAGCTCAAATAAGTTACTGTCTGCTGTAAATAATGCCAATGAATTACACATACCAACAATATCTGATATCATCATACGTGCTATTGCTACTAACTTTAATTGGAATTAAAAATAAGGCTTACCAGGAAGGACTATGACACAGTCCCCAAGCCTGTGTCTGTGTGTCAGTCTGTTGCTCTCTGTCCGTCAGCTTTGAAAATCTCAGATTGACTGATGGTCAGAGAAGGAGGGGAACAGGGAAAGTGAGAAAAAGAAAGATGGGAGGAGTACTCTGATATTTCCTCATATTTTTCCCTCTCTCGCTCTCGCCATCTCCTTTTCCTTCTCCAAATGCATATGTCTCTGGGATGTTTCTCTGACGTTTTGCACATTTTGTAATGAGTTTCTATTATGCCATGAAATACAGGTTACAGTAAAGCTACAGTAACCAAAGCCAAACTTTAAGACTTGCAATTGAATGATAATTTTGTCACTTGCAGAATACATATAGTAAAAAGGAGACTCTTCCAGCTGAATTTTAATAAGACAAGAACTCAGCTTTCTAATTCCACATACTGTAATAACTAAGTAGTAACCCAGTTTAGAAACAATATCTATAGATAGTAAGATACACTACATACCTGAGTATTTAATAGCAGAAGAGGAGTGTTTTCAAGCAGGCTATCCATTGTTATGTATACTGAATGGAAAATTTTCAGTGCAAACAAACTGCAAAATCAGTAAGTCCCAGTACATTACATGTATTCTGAGTAATTATATATCTATTTTAAATGGAAATATTTATTTTTTCAAGGTATACTTTACAACATACCATTGATTGCTCATGACAAGATCGAGGTTTGAACATAATTGTCCTGTTTGTTTGCTGGTGGTTTCCTTGCTTCTTTATTAATGTGTTTTTTTTAATTTATTTTCTAGATGTGCTTAATCCAGAGTCATTTAGAAGGCCATGATTGCAAGACATATAAAAGCAGAAATAAGAACATAGGGGTTGTAGTGAGTAGTCTTCTGTCTATAATAGCCTATTGTCAATCAGTACAGAGTAGTAATAGTCTCATCTTAAAACAGTTATGTCATGATAATTCAATGCAAAAAAAATATTGCTACAATTACATTTTAAGTTGCGAAGTGAATTTATGGTTGATTATCTCATTCTTAATATTAAACCCAGAACTCAGATGTATTGCATTTGAATTGCGTGTTTGTTGGAGGTAATGAAGTGTACCTATGTGGGAGTTATGTAAGTGACCACATGGCATCCAATCCCTGACTGTACACGTAGCTCCAGACTGTGTGCTGCATGCAGGCTCCATCCTCAGACCGCAAATCCCCCTCAACCCACTTAAACACACATATGCCTCCCCAGAATCAGCGTTTCCCATAAAAATTCATCTCTTCACCTAAATATGACAAAGTATATATGGACAGTGCCCTCCATAATGTTTTGGACAAAGACACATCTTTTCTTGATTTGACTCTACACTCTTTGCAATTAAACAATTCACAAGGGTAAAGTGCAGATTCTCAACTTTTATTAAATGATACTTTAATACATTTTGGTTTCACCATGTAGAAATTACAGAACTTCTTATACCTTTTATAGACTTTGTATACACATTTCAGGGCACCATCATTTTTGGGGAAAATAACTTTGTCAGGTGTGTTCAATTGCTTCCTTAGTGCAGGTACAGTATAAAAGTGCTTTCATTATGTAGACTTGATTCCTTGCCATAATTTTCATTACCCTATTTGTAATACACAGCTGGGTTATATCTTATTTTAGCAACTTTCATGCTGAAAAAAGGAAAATAATCTACCTCTTTAGAGCAGAAAAGAGTTGGTTCCAGAATGGGTGGTCTGGGTGCGAAACAGTGCCCCTCCCTGGCTTACCTGTGTAACTATGCGCCAACAGCATCTTCACTCTTTCTGACCCCTCATTCAAGCTGACCCAGCCTTGGTCTCTTAGTGTAGGTGAAGGTAGGCTTTGAACCATCATGGCCGCCGGTGCCCACATTAGACCACACAACAAGGCTCAAGAGAATCCATTCACTTGGAAACCAAATCTTCCAGCAGCACTCTAAAGTGCAATAGAACTGATAGCTCAATCTACTGACACAAATTCAGTACATTTGTTTGTAAGAACATCATACATTTTATACATGTATTTACTGTATTTGTTAAAGTTAAAGTTAAACTATGCTAAAATGTTACAATTAACAGCATGGTAACACTTCTCTGAAAACAAATACACTTTCTATGCACAATAACCAAAATCACCAATCAATGTGCTTGTTTTGGCAAACTATGTGTCTACATAAAGTGCTTATAGGTGCCTGATTGACTAGCAGGGTTTGCTGGAGAAGAATGAGAAGTGGATTCCTGCCAACTGAACCATCCCAAACTTTGGGCGGAACTAATGTTAATTAATGGTTGCTCAGGAGGTCTACTAACCACAGTCAGCACAGGCAATGGTAGGGATTGAATCGCAGACCATAGCCGCGTTTCCACCGCAGGAACTATACCCCGGAACTAGGAACCTTTTGAGGAACTCAGTGCGTTTCCACCGCAGGAACTAGGGTCTAAATTTAGTTCTGGGGGCTTTGTTTTACCCCCCAAAACGTTCCTGCTCGGGGGGTAGTACTTTCCGAAAGTACAGGAACCTTTTGGGTGGAGCTTGCAGCGCTGAACATTTCTGATTGGTCGAGTACTCGTAGCATTTGTGTTGTATTTATTTTCCGCCATTACCCGCCATGTTTGAAAATATGCAGCGGCAAACCAATTTATTTTCATAATAACTTCAAATCAAACTTGTATGTTATGCGGCGCAGTAGCCTACTTTTGGTTATAGCCTGTCAACGTCTTGGAATTATAACGTGTGCTCTTCTGTTCTTTTCTTGCTTTAGTATTCGTTTTATAAAATGCTAAGCATTCGTGCTGGGACAGCATATTACGTAGGCTACCAAAACATTCAAACGGATTAATTCGGTTGCTGAATATTTTCTTCCGGATTTTCTTTGTTAGCCCGTTGTAATTGACTCAAAACGTTTGATACAGTTATGTGAGGTATGCGGTAGTTCTGCATAATTAACATTGGTGATACAGTACAAGCAAACTGGAAATCACCTTCCGCACTTTTTATCCGGGTAAAATAACAGGTTAATTCTAGTAATCTTCCCTTTAGCCTTTTCAGACTGCCGTAATTTTACTCAATTTTACTGCCATTTTTCAATTCCACAAAAAGACCAGGAAGACTATAGACTCATTTATGGTGCATGGTTTGCATCTGGAGGGCACACTTCGCTGCTCGGCTAGCAGTAACTTCGAAGGAAAGCAAACGGTGGCTGTACCACTACTAATTTACATTTTCACGCAAGTCCGAGTTTTCGTTCTATTCTTGTCATTTTGCGATTAGCCTATATGGAATTGACGACGAGAAAGTAATAAAACAGCAAATTGTTTACAACGTGTGCATGTTTTCTGCTGTTAATGAATGTGTTTGAGAGGATATATGAAAATCAATAAATACAAAAGTAACCATATATAGTCATTGTTGGTAACCCGTTGTATATAAGTGGAATAAACCCCTCCGGGCTGTCCCGGTTATTAGAAAATAATGTAGGCTACTTCGGTGGTAGTATGGGGTTACAGAAGAAATTATATGACAGATGGACCGACGACAACGTCAGTGGGCTAATTTGCCTAATCTTCGCGGTACTTTAGACCCCGGTGGAAACGCAGACAACCATTGGCTGAAGGAACCTTTTAGTTCCTGGTAAAGTAGTTCCTGGGACTGAAAGTTCCGGGTAATTTTGGTGGAAACGCGGCTCATGTTACTCTTCCATGCACTAGCAGAAAGGACCCTTAAAGGGGAATTGCACTTTATAACACTTCTGCTTCTCGTGACTGATATTTTCCTTCTAATGAATGTGTCGCCCTTCATTTTTTGATTAGTTATTTCATTATGTTAATATTTTACGCTGCTTTGTTGTTTTCCTTAACAAATGCAGGAAGTAGGCTAGACCCAGGCAGTTTAGTGTCGAACTCGAGGATGCATATCATTGCGCGAATTCTGATACCTGCACACAATAACATTAGGTTGGTCGTAGAAATCATAGACATATATACATATATATGTCTACGCCAGAAATACTGGTGTATGACTACTAGCTAGCGAAACCAAAAATGTCTGAGGACAAAGGAGATTTTGTTTTTGATCATGGGATTGTTATGCCCTATCGATTTGAGCCGGAATACACAGAAGCAGAGCTGGCTAATTTACTGATTGTGCGAGAGCGAGTCAGGACCGGGCTTTTGATTGAGGAACCACAGGCTATTCCCAGGACAAACGGCAACTGGTGGTAGACATCCTATGTCTCACAAACAGACGCGACAGCGTTAGCCAGCTCGCATAGTACCTACCTCCAGCAGTTCGGCCAATGATGGGAAAACGGTGGGTACAGGCAGCTCCAGGCTTCTGACGGTCGCCTTGGTAGTCGGTGCCTTCAAAGTAGTCGCTGCATACCCTTAGTCCTCATTTGCGACCTTCTTCAGCTGTTATGTTGGGGTGTCTGATTACATCCAGCCATGTCTGACAAAGTTGCATCGCGTGGAAAAATATGAAAATGTGGTTTCAAGGCAAGTTTAACGGGGACATTATAACAACCGGGTACAATGCACCTCATTATTACACCGATATCACATCAAACAAAAGCTAGCAGACGTTAGTTTGTTCGATTTCGACGCTAAGTTAACGGAATGTTTTGCTTCGCTTCTTCTCGATTTTGTCGTGAAACGAAATCGAAGAAGAAAAAACCGGAAACCGTATTACTATGTGGACTTGCACTAAAAACAATAGGTCTTTGTTTCTAACGTTAGATATTTAAAATGAAATAACTAATCGAGAAATGAAGGGCGACACATTCATTAGAAGGACAATATCAGTCATGAGAAGCAGAAGTGTTATAAAGTGCAATTTCCCTTTAACCGGATGAGCCACCCATCAGCCCACAGAGGGACAGGGGGAATTGAGGCCTGTAAAAAAAAAAGCCTCCTTTTCTCTGAGAAAGTGAAAGACCATCACTGTAGCAGGGGGTGAGTGGAAAAGAGAAGGGGGGGGAATTACAGGGTAAGAACTAAAGTTACACTGAAGGAATGTTAAGAAAAAGTTAAAGGATTTATTCTAAATGGACAGGGGGTAAACCTTTTCATTTGAAAATGTAGACTTTCTGAGGTATTCCTGCTTGCTTTGGCCATACTGATTCAAATTTAACGAGAAGCGTAATGGTGGTTGGGAAAACAGCGCAGGTATTGAATCTGTAGCGATAGAAGTGATGGCCAAGATTTCCATGTTGCTTATGTTGGAACACTCTTTTGAGATTAAAATAATATCTGTGCACAACTCCAGGCCTGTTCCCTGACTCTCCACCCTCCCCCTGCTCACCTTTCCTCCTCACTCACCAGTCTCCTCCTTCCCTCTCTTCCTACTCCTCCATCACGACCACTGAACATCTCTCAAGGGCAGGCATGTACACCATCCTGTTCAATCACTATGCACTGCTTTTGTCCCTTTGAGAGCTGCCCTGATGTCCAGCAGTGTCCAAAGATGTCACCCTTCCCTTCTGTCTCACCCTGAATTAATAGACAGACAGCCAGCCCAGAGTAAATCCATCCACAGTCTAATGCACTCAATGTGCAAGGGCATTTTCTGTGGTACTGTGGCGTCAAGTGTAGTCAATTGGTGTGTCTATACTGTGTTAACCCCAAACCCGCGCCCCCTGCCTCCACTGCCCAACCCCTCCCCCACGCGCTCTGTCGATGAGAGGGTGTTTTATTCACAGCACAGAGAGCTCTCAGTGTGTCACTTGCCACAGGAAGAAAAAAAACACACAGAATTAAGAAAATAAATACATACGGTATGAACCTGAATCATGGCAGTGAAATGAAGAGAAGTTAAATCATTGGCTGAGTTTTCAAGGGGAGTGGGGTGTGAGTGTATGTTTCACACCACGTCAGACTGTGTGTGTGTGTGTGTGTGTGTGTGTGTGTGTATGTATGTATGTGTGTATTTGTGCGTGTCTTGATGTGCATGAGCAGAAATGATAGGTCCGCAGTATTTGCTGATAAGTATGGAAACTCCAACCAATGAATCTCCTAATGAAAAGATCATTATTTTGTGGATGATGAACTGATGCAAATCACTTCTGTCACAGTAGTGGTACTGCAGCAGATCCTTCTCATGTAGGGGATTTAGATGCAAGGAAAATTAAGAGGTTCCAAACCTCCAATACCCTTGTCTGAATGCTTCTCCAAATGAATCTTTCCAGCTTGACCCTCAGCCATGATTAAATTGCCACATGCATTCACACACATCACACACCAATACATCATATCCAAAGTCAGGAATGCAGGTAACATTCTTGCCATAGGTTTAACAATTTGTTTGTACCTTTTTTGCATGCAAAAGGCATACAGTACTTTTTAGTACCTTTCTGGGTACATTCGGGAAATGTGTTCCTTAAAGAACCAAAATGCTCCTCCACTGCACATATATTTCTGAGAGTGTAGTTTTTTATTGTAAATTGCACTGACATATGCAACTGATTATATTATTGGCACATTAACTGAAATGGAGTCAAGGTAACGGGATTGGGTGTTGGTTTTGAATATAAAATCTATGTCAAAAGCAACCCCACAGAGTTCTTTTTCAGGAAAACGTTGGGTATTCTTGGTTTACTCGGCTGCTTCTTTCCATAGATCATATTAATTATATCTATCTGACATTCGACCACTGCCATTTATTTATAACCTCTGTTACATAAATTCAGGGTTCACTAAGAAGGCTTCATTCCCCTCTGGATTCAGAATAGTCCCATGCTTCTATACTTGGGACCTTGGGCTTTTTCTCAGCAATTTACTGCTTTTCTTGAGAAGAGAGTGCTGCATTTGCCAATATGTAGACCTACCTTGTGACATCATTGGTGTGTCCACATTCTGATGCATCATCAAGGAATATTGCATTCCTCTTAGACTTACCCAACAGAAATCACGCCTAAATCAGCATGGGGATGATTACTGCTTTGTATATTGTGAAACTTGTTTGACAAATATCCATACCTTATTGACATTATTAGTGATAGATTACTTTAAAAACAATAAAACAGATTTAATCAATAAATCAATGAAATTGTGTTTGAAATTAGATTTTTATTAACAAAGTTTGAAAATTTTAGGCATTGTATGTCTTTTTTCAGTATGAGTACGATTCTGAGTGAATCAGCGTGTGCTTCAGGGTTTCATTTGGGGTCCTTCACTGAGTGCAGCCATCTGTCTGGTACTGGGACAAAAATGTGTTCAGGTCCTTGCACTGAAATCTTTTTCTGGACGCTTGGCATTGGCTCTCACTCGGCAACTGTTCGACCCAGGATGAGGAGTCCAACAGGTACTGCATTCTGATAAATATGTAGACATAGTAGCAAAGATGAACAGATGAAAAGAGAGGTACTGCATATATAATCAAATCACAGTCACCTCCAAATACATTGGCACCATTGGTAAAGATGAGCAAAACTTGCTGTATAAAATGAATAAAACTTGTTAGGACCAGTGGAATCATAGACTCCAAGACACACCAAGATAATGTTGGCCAAAACCTACTTCTGTAATATCCCTCCACCAAAAAAGTTCACATTTGGACGCAAATTAATCTACCAGCAAGAATATGATCCCAAAAATACCTAACAATCAACTTTCCAATGGGGATTTCAGTCTCTAGAATAGAACCCAATAAAAAATGTGCAGTTTGAAGGTGGCTGTCCACAAGCATGGATAAAAAAAATATCTTCAGAGATTGTTTATGAATACATGTATACAGTCTTCCCCAGTATGTTCAGCAATATCATACAGACCTGCCAACTTTAGGAAAATATTTTGAGTACCACAATAGTCAGTGTAACGCTAAGTTCACATGCTTTCGCACCACTTCGCTTTGCACACACACACAAGCCTTTCTTCATAATTCTAGTTTTGACTGTTAAAGTGATCAGGCAAAATTGTAGAATTTGACCTGATTCTAAAATATCACTTGCATTGCACTGGGCTATATTATGATATACTTGCAAGTCAAATGTTTGAGTACACCTGCTTAAATCAATTTTTTTCATGATATTTCATTATATGATATGTGTGCTTATACAAACTGATAACCATAAGTGAACTGCATTCAATTATTTAATCAAAATTGAATTTATTTTGTATATTGTAACATATGTTTTCATTTTCAAATATTTACAGAAACTTATGTTGCGATGTAAAACAGTCAATCATGAATAAAACCAAGTTTCTGTTCATGATTTCCATTTTTATTTAATAATTAAATCATTGAATCAGCTTATATAGGCACACTTCATATAGGCCTAATGAAAAAAAAAAAAGTATTCAATTGAAAAATTATCTAGGAATGTAGGCTTTTGTAACTAGAGGTTTAGCTAAATTATTACCTGAAGCTCCTTGGTGGCTAATGTCAAATTCATAATTGCACAATGTGAAAAATGCATGGTGCGGGAGTTTTGAGGGGCGGAGGCACGGCCATTTCTCCGGATATTTTGCGAGGAACTTCTGGGGGGCATGGACTCGCTTCTTTTTAGTAGGTCTGCTGCTCTCAATTTTAATTTTTCAATTTAAGTTGCTTTATTGGCATGCAATACAAATGTAATTATTGCCAAAGCACACATATATAATATGTAAAATAATAATAATTTTTAAATAATAATGTTAAATGTAATATATAACCGTAACAATATTGACAGCAACAGAAGTAAATCAATAAATATGTACAATGCTCTCACTCTCTCCTTGTTAGTAGCTTCGTCATCTGACGTTATGATTATTTTCTAACTGCAAGGCTGGTCCGGTGACTGGCTACAATAATAGGAATTATTTGCTACGTTAGCAGTCTATAGTCAAACGCCTTTGCAATGGTCACTTTGCTCCAACAGAGCGTGTGCGATTCAAAGTTTGAACACAGAGTCTCCGTAGCATTTGAGTTACTGCAGCTAAATTACTCCATCAGTTATTCACGTCTTGTAACGAGGCTAAATCGTATGCAAGCTACTACTGCGACTAACTATATACACAAATGTATCTAATTAGGATATACATCTTGAAATGCATCATCTCGTAAAGTTACCGAACATGTTTTAACGTTTTATATGTTAACATCACGGTCACATTTTTGTGCTTGATTATTACTCCCCACTTCCCATTTTACCTCAGCAATGCAGCGTTACGCCTCGGTGGATAATAAAGTACCGCTGCGTATCAGTGGATGTTGAGTGGGTCGGGGAGGGGTTACACAACCGCAAGCACAAGGTACTAGCATCTGGTTCAATCCGAGGGATGTAGTTTAAATACCGAATAAATGTACGGTATTGTTTTGTATTAATTGATTTTTTTCCGTAATTAAATTACTATATATATACCTGCGTATTTTGACCAAGAATTGCGTGGTTGGTACACAAAATGCGTGGAGGTAAGCAGGTCTGTATATCACTATATAAAACAACTTGTTAGTAGTCATTCTTGTAAAGGGCTGATGTCCCTTTATGGGAAATTAAATTATTATTATATATAACTGTTATTTTCTTTGATACATTTTTAAAGAATATTGTTTCCCAAATATAACTAATTACTTGTGTTGTTTATTTAATACAGCCTTTTTCCCAGTCGTTATCAAGGGTGCCAATCATTTTCATTTTGGAGGTGACTGTTTACACAATATACACAAGGAAAAGAACTGTTACTGTCAAAGAACATGTCGATGTGTACATTCTCCATTATAGTATGTAATTGTTCGGCATAGAGTGATACTGACTGTCCATGTGTGTCAGTGGTGGTGCCATCCTTGCCCATGATGAGATAGGTCTTGCCCATCTGCAGTGTCCCTTTACACTGGCGCCTCTTTGCAAACACCCGAACACTGCCCTTTGCCACACTTTCGTCGCCAGCTATGACACAGAGAGCATGCCACACATTGCTACATCGTGCAACACACTAGTGCACACTAAATGTAAGTCATAGAAAGAGCTTATTTTTCAATTGATACTTCCATTCAATTAGATAACTAAATTTATTGAATGGTAAACTGCACCTCATTAAATAACCACTAGTGAGCAGCTACTCCTTTCACTCTGACATTATAGTTAAGTCTGTTGATAACAGATGACATTGTAGTGAGTGTTGTTAACAGACATCAGTTCAACTTGGCACTGTATGGCCCCAATCTTTAAATTATTTTTATTCATATTTCAAATTTTATCTTATAGTTATAATACCATAAGTGTATTAGCTATTTTACAGATGATCTGATAGTTCATGGACATTTGTTTAAAGTAGACACTGTATAGGTCCACCAATCTTTCTATTGGACAGATGTCAAAACATCACAGTCTCCAATCAGTATATTCAGAGCATGCAGAAATCAGTAGATCTTCGGAGCACATGCCATAAATGAAATCTGACCAAGTGGATAATATGTGGTATATATGAATCAATCTGCGTTCTTTTCTTTAAATGAGTAACAAATAAAATAGTATTGCTTTGAACATTTGCAGATGAAATGACAATGATGAAATGCAAATGAGTGGATACACCTGTATATCACATTAGGCACAACCTACAGTCAGATTCTCTGGCAACAGGAAATTTCCAGTATTGAATTCAATTGCACCTCTTCATTATCAAATGTGAGTGATGAAAACAATTAACGTCAATGACAGAAATTTTGGCATTGACCAATCATAAATAGTGATCACACTTACTTGCCCGGAGAACATCTATCACTGTGGTATGGTAGAGCTCAAAGTTACTCTGTTCAGACATATGGTCAATTTTCACCCTATAACCTGAAACATAGGACGACACAGTCAAACTTGAACAACTTCAAATTCATACAAAAAGTTAAAGAGATAAGAAATGTAAAATGGAAAATGCACTTAAGTTTCTACTGTAGGACCAATCATGTAACACAATCACAAAAGTCTTTTCAAGATTTCAGGACATGATCAGTGTGAGTTATTCTAACAGAAAAAAACTAGAAATATCCTTGCACAGTACCACTTAACACAAAGATAAGGACAGGGATATGGACACAGGGATGTGCACACACCATATTCCACTGTGGGAAAGAAACAGGCAAAGTCAAAACGTGCGTTCTTCTTGGCGCTCATCTCGAAGGTCTTTTTCTCCTTGTGACAGGGCTCTGTAAGAACGCACATTATATTCATTACCAAAACTGAACTGAGTATTGTCACTTGTATTTGTTCCACAATTAATTTAACTATTATATTACAACATAACTGTATTATAACTGACTACGCACTTTCTGCGCACTGACACACTTCCCCTGAACAGAGAGTTGATACCATTCTGCTCCTCTGGGGGGCACTGTAGAATATAGTACACTTCCTGTCTGAGGGGGACAAGACATTGTCAGCATGAAAGGTTGAAGCATTATTGATAACATACAGAACATTCCTCAAACTGGTTCAAAAATGAAGGGTGTCATTTTATTCACTTCACCGACATGGAGTACAATTTAAACAATTAATCTTTCTCAAGAAATATAAATTAATATTATGGATATGAACATTTTCTGGACTGTCTACCAGGGTTGAACTGAAGGAGTAGCACAAGCATACCTGGTTCATAATAATCATAGAAAGAAGCAGGAGCAGGCTGTAGTAGGCCTATAGGTACTCTCTGCACAGCTCCAAATTTTATACACTCCTTTCCCTCTGGGACCTGGAATTAGAATGAGAATCTGTTGGTGAGTGAGAGAGAGTGTATATGCATGTATGTTTGAGTGACAGAGAGTGTATATGTGTGTATGTTTGAGTGCTCATGTCTTACCTCATCAAAATACAACAGAACTCTTCCCTGCGTGGTCTCATAGTGAGATATATACCGGTCTGATAGCTCCTTCAGCTGTGGGAGGGGAGGGGGGGGGGGGGGCAGGGAGAGAGATAGACAGAGAGAGAGAAACGATATACTGATGATATGATATACATACATATGGAGGTTGACATATTAATGCCTTAAAGGGCATAATTGCTCACATTTTCATTTCATTTAAGGGCAAGATCTAATACGTACAATGAGTCGGATTAGGATCCCAACTGAGAAGGCCCTCGACAAGGTTCAGTACACACCCTCTGATTCACCCTAAATGTCATTTAACAGTTTACTCCTTTTTTGAGACTGATTGCAAAAGATATGAAAGGAAGAAAGAGCAAATGTGTGCCAAAAATAAAGGAATGAAGCACGGCGCAAATAAGGAGAGAAAGATGAGAAGATGATTAACTAAAGTTGATGATGGTGATGATGATGACGACTTGCCTTATCCAGATCTTCAGTCAGTGCTTCAAAGCCACTGAGCAGCGTAATGTCAGCAATAGCCATGCCAGAGAGGTTTCTACTCAGGTCATGGCTGAAATTATGAAAATAATGGAAACACATAATTATATTAGACTATTCTCTTGACAGGCACCTTTATCTAGCCTGACTCAACTAGTTTGTGGCTGATACTTTTACATTACCTTTTAACAAAGCCAGATCAAAGCTGAACTCTGTCAACATTTTTCAGAATTTAACCTAAAACCCTCAAGTTATAAACCCACCATAGAAAAGGGTAAACTGCAGACAATTGCAAATCACCATGGCATACAATCACCTTTCGATACTTTCATTCATCATTCACTTTAACACACCTGACACAGACCACATACTCCACAGCTGTCTTCCGGCTCTCATCAGTGTCTCTCCTGCGTCTACTACGAGCATCAAACCACTCGATCTTTGAATGAGGGATGTCTCTGTCCTCCACCTCCTCCTTTCTCTCCCCTTTTTCATCGTAGTCCACATAGTCATAGTTATCTAACACTTGAGCTAAAAAAAAAATACAGTGATAATAGTTCTTCAGCAACAACTGCAATGTAGTACATGTCAATAATACATTGTCAATAATACAATAATAATTTGAAAATCTATTTGGCTCCCATAGCAGCATTTCATGTTCAAAATGTAGTATTTTGGAAAGCTTATGAATGATATGATTCATGAAGCAGGCTACAATGAAATGCACAACCAAATATAACACGTTTGAAATGGAATCATCTTGATTGATAGATTGACAAATCTAATCAGACAATACAGCAAATCGAATTCACATGGCCCAAGAGGTAGAAGTACAATCAGACCTCTGTTGGTTTCATGAGATTCAAAGAGACACATTGTTCACTGTTAACTTCTAAATTTGAAACTGAAAGGTACGTAGAAGGTTTGAATGAAAGTTCCAAGTTTGGTTCTGTTCAGTCACACAAATATTTCCAGTACTTAGCACTAATTTGTAACTTCTCAGACATACAAGGAATTAATTTATGCATATTTGATGCAGAAATGCATAATTTGGAAAAGTACATATATTCACTGTTAGCTTTGTCCCACTCTCACCAGTGTATTCAACCTTGCCCTGCACCGTGATGCTAATGGACAGCAGCTGACAGGTGTCCTCAGGCTGAAGTGCATGATATGCCATCACCACCTGTAAAATGGACCATCCACACATATATTTCAACATACAGATATCACACCACCACATAGTACAACAGTTCTTGAAGCAAACATAACTGGATATTAATGTTATAAAAAAGAGAGTACCTTCATCTTGGCTTTTCCCTGTCCTGATGCTTGTACATTAATATTGCTTCCCAACAGCCTCTAAGAGGGAAGAAGAGACAAGTTGGTAAAACGTGTTGGCAAAACATGAGTCCACGGAAATGGCTCATTTTAGTTCTAGTGGCCAATTTGGGAGGTGGCAGGTGTGAATGTCACAAGAACTGAATAAAACACTCGCTCAAATTGGTATATTTCTAAAGTTAAAAACAAAACATAAACCCAACTGCAGTTTTTTTTTTTGGTTTGACTTGAACAATCAAATTCAATTATTGAGTTGCCAGTCATAAGTTGATGTAAATATAACTAAATCAATTTAGATAGGCTATTGTACATGGCATTGTTACTGTTTACCTTCAGCTCAGTTTCCACTCTCTCCCCAGGTTTGTCCATAGTCAATTTTGCTTTCTGGCTCCTGCCTGGTGCAGTGAACTGCAAGTCCAGCTTTGTGGAGGGTGAGGATGATCTGCTTAATGCATATTCAGAGAGGGCTTCCAGTGCCACTATTGTGTCCTTGGAAGGGAAGGGTAGAGCGAGAAAGAGAAAGAAAGAGGTCAAGAAAGAGATTGAGAAGCCACCTATAACTTACATTTCAGTCCCCTGAAAATGTAAATATGTAGAAAAATTGAATCATTTGAAGAAATGACATCAAACATGACTGGAAAGGAGTTCAATGGCACGCATTGTTGTTAGTACTCACTAGAGAACTACAAACACACACTGGTGACCATACTAATACCACTGATTTGGAACAGCAGTTATTTAAAAATAGTACCTGACTTTAATTTTGGTACTACTGCCATGAATAAAATTGCTTTTTTATTTTTTAAAGAAACACTATGCCCAGCATTTTGATTTAAGGGATATGTTTTTCATTGAGTGGAATAAAGTTCTTGCCCTCATCTTAGCACAGAACATACAAGTGGCAAGGTAAATACAAGTTAATGAACAATGGTAGCTTTGAGCTGTAACTAAGGCAAAACAGTGCAGTGTGCATTTAAAAGAGGCGAGTGATCTATTTATATAATTCCCTTACCTGGGTGGATTTGAAACCCCCTCCATAGTTCTCCTGCTTTGAGAGCCAACAGACTGCTGAATCTGCCCACTCCATGTCCTTATTGGCCACTGCTGTTAGAAGGGCATAGGCTGTGGTCTCTACTGTGATAGCATGAGGGGGTGGAACCTTGTTACCTTGCACCTCATTGGCCAATCGCAGGTCAGATCTGGAGGCCCACATCCGACAATCTCCATCTGATTAATTGGAGAAAGAGAAGGGAGAGTCGTGAGCTGAGTGAGAACATGGGCAATGGCGTGAAGCCAGAATTACCCTGTTAAATGCACCCTTGTAAGTCAGTCTGGCTAAAAGCATCTGCCAAGTAACTACATTTTAAGTTGTTATAAGTCAGTCTGACAAGTGAGCTTTAAACATCTATCACAGTCATTTTGAACCAAAAAGGAAATCAAAACCCACAAATTAAACTACTTACACTGAAAAGCAATAAGTGCAGAACAATATACCTCTGGTGGAGTATGACTGTAAATATCTGTCTGCACTCTTTCATGGGTAACACACCTTCAGTAGCCAGGTCTTTAAGCTTGCCCCAGGCAGAGAGGGCCAGGCTGTGATCTTCTTGGCAGAGGGCCAGACAGTATGCAGTGATGGCCACAGCGTAAGGTCTCTCCAGGGATTCAAAACGATCGATGAGATAGGCTATGGAAGCAGTGATACTGTTCTCCTGTGTAACGCAATGCAAAGTATACCGCTTTGTATCTGACCAAACATACAGATTTAACTAAAACACAGAACACCACCCTGTATCTGACTAAAGAGCAGTTCCTCTAGTTACCTATTGCTAGTTGCATATTTAATTCACGTAATTACAGTGCATATATAATTCACATGGAGTAATTAATTCATAATTTATGAAATTAACTGCTTGAAACATTCACAGCTACAAATAATTTTTAAATGTTTAACAATATTCATTCGTACTATTGTTACAATCCAAATACTTAATTGTGTCATTGATATTTGGCAGTAAGACATCTACACTGATATCAAATGTTAGAAGAGAAAAAAAAAACTGAAAAAAAGAAAACAAAGCACTACAGTTATTGTCCTGATATGCAAATTGTCTCGTTATAAATTGTACTGTACTGAACTTTTTCAGTGGCCTGCCAGACTGAAGCCATCCAGTTATTTGTGATGAGCACCAAGACCGATAGAAGCACTCAGGTCACGCAGTAATAACAGAGGAGCCTGCAGTTTTACAATCAGCTTACCACGTCTTTCTTGTTCTCCTCACTCAGTAAAGGCAAGGAGTGATGCATAGCGATGGTTATGAAGGCAGTGAGCGACACATCCCCCTCCACACCCCCCACACCTCCCTGCAATGCAACACATAAACAATCTGATAGGTCAATATTACTACATTACTGTAAACTTCACAAAACACAAATCAAACACATCTTAGTAAAATTTTAAATGTCTTGTGAAAACCCTTCATTCACTCACAGTCACACTGATGATCTATATGGCAGATATTAACAACACATTTATATCCCATTGTTATATGCTTTAGAGATACATTGGTGAGCCTACCTGCATTTCTCTGTGAATGACTGGATGGGGGTCTGTGAAGCTCCCATTTTTCTGCTGTGAGATCAGGTATTTCACTGACTCATAGATCTCCTGCTCTGACACAAACTCCATGCCCTGTCGGCCCTGCTCTCCCCTTCCAGCCAGCTGTCGGTCCAACACCAAACACATGACCTTCACCACGAGGGCTGTCAGCCTGGGGGGGGGGGGGGGATGTAATGAGTCCAAATATAATGTTTACTCAAGGTTATATAAAAAGAATTGAAGAGGATGACTGGAATCATGTGAGTTAAGGAGGAGTCAGGAATCCTGTCATCTTACATGCAGCTGGTGGATCCCTGATGTGAACTTCTACAGTGTACAGACAAGTGAGGGAAAATACTGACCAGTTGCTTGCGGGATGCTCTAGCCATGCTCCATAGGATGCATTGTCCTTCTTGAATGTCAGAATTCTGGAATAAGCTGACAAAGACAGAGAGAAATAATACAATTGAAAGCTAAAGATTGAATATCTGTAGAACTGATTTGATTCGTCAACAAAACTGGAGCAGAATGACACAGCACCCATCACCCAGGGAAAGGCAATATAACTATATGTTACTGCTAATTTGATCTGTGACTTTGTCTTTGTAACTGCGTATTATGTCAGGTCACCCTTCTAAAACAGACTTTGATGTCAATGGGGTGTCCTGGCTAAATAAATAAATAAATAAATAAATGAATGAAAAAATAAATAAAATAGGCAACATCCTCAGGCCTGTTTTCCATGTATCCACCATTCATGGCTAGCCAGTCTCATAAATTTGCATTTGCTACTTTAATCCATAAAAATCTTTAATGCATAAAAAACACTATAATACCTGAGAGAGTATCAGGCAATAGATGCATTTCTACAAATATGGCTTATAATTAAAACACATAGTTTCACAGTGATCAAAATGAATGACACCGTTGCAAACGTGTTGAAGGAACACTTGTTTGAATTCATACAGCATGTCAAAGTCCATAATAAACCGCAAAGTGGGGATTTTGCTACATGTTTTACCGTTCTCTATGTGAGTGAGCGCTGTGTCTCTGGTCTGTGGGGGAAGTTCTTTCCACCCCTGGCTGAGGTCCAGGTATCGAAGGGCCAGTGCCGTGGGGGACATCAGGATCATGGTCTGCTCAGCACACCCCAAGGGGGCTCGCAGCAGCCCCACCACCCCCGAGGCAGAGAGCAGGGACAGAACGGTGGGCTTGCCAAACACCTCACCTGGGAGATGGGCCAGAGAGCAGATTACAAACTGACATGGAGACTGAAACACTATGTCCATGTTCATCTTCCAGCCACAACAATGACAGCATACAGCTATGTACACAACAGTGTAAATAATGAGTTTGGGTACATCATAAAAACAAGAAGGAGTACCTTCAATCATGACAAACAGGTTGGTTCCAGAGTCAGGAACTGTGCTATTTGGCAAATATCCATCAATTTCAAAACTCTTCCCACTCCCTGTAAGAAATTAGGGGAGAGAGGTAAGAAGTGGTGTTAAACATGAAAAGCACATCATACAATTTATGTCTAACTGTATAGCCAAAAACCAGCTATACAGCAGTTTATAACTAAAAAGCAGCTATTCTCAATGTATAGCTGAAGATTCATCAACTTCAAAACTCATTTTGGGTTCATTTTAATAAAAATACACAAATAAATGACTAATACAATGGTAAAAAAAAAAAAATACAGTGGGGAAAAAAATACAGTGGCAAGCAGTAGGGAAAATGAATTGATGGTATCGTAGTAATGCTTCTCTCTCTTATTGCTCCGCATCCATCCCCACCGCATCCACTCACCATCAATGTCAAGAAAATAGCTCATCTCCTCTCTCTTCTCTATTCCCTCTGTCTGATTAAAAAACACAGAAAGAAACTAGCATAAAGATAGAAGCCATGTTTACTCAAGCAATGTCCTCAGAGCCTTAACAATTACAAACTGGAATGCTTGAGCAGAGGTGCACTACTGTGTACACCAAGCATAGAACTCGTGTTCACACAGCTAACATATGGCAGATGGAACCACACTGCATTGTGTGTGTTTCCTCATACAGAAACACCTTAAAGGCATACTAAGCAGGATTTTTACCTTGAATTGTTTTTAAAACAACCATGCTGAAACATATTTATGATGCACTGGCATTCTCTGTCGCTACACTTTCACCAAATTCATGCATCTTTACCTGTATTAACAGTGGTAACCCACCCTGCTCCTGTAGATTTTCTGTCCTGTAGGTTTTCACTCCAACCCTATCAAAGCACACCTCAGTCAACAGCTTGAGATCTTTTTCAGCTGCTAATTAGTAGTCATGTGTGCCAAAGTAGGGTTGAAATGAAAACCTACAGGATGGCAGATATCCAGGAAAAGGGTTGGTTATCACTGTTCTAAAATGTATTCAGGATGTTTCTGGGTGTTCTGTTCTTTCCTGCATGGGGAGGGGTGGGTGTGGCTACACAGCCTGTGGTCAGGGATCACATTTCAGTGGTGTTTCTTGCTAGCTAGCTAGCTGCTGCACTGGCAAAAGATGGCCACGTACAGAGAAGCAAAAAGACAAGCCAATAGTGCTCGTTCAAGAAACAGAGTTAACCATAGAATTCCTTTTCCTCTGTGGCATCAGCTGAAATTTACCAAGGGGATGAAAAGTGATGTGGAGTTAGCTTGTTTTCTGTTGGACCTATAAGTAACGTTACTTGCAGTGTGAAGCTAGCGACAATTTCAAGAGGGTCTGACACTTTCTAAATACGAGAAAACCACTATTATGCTCATCATAATGGAATTCATTAAACTATACATAACAGAATGAATGAAGTTATAATCAAATCTGTCTTCTTTCTGTTGCTCATGATCCCTCATTTCACAGTACCAACGTTACATCTAGCTATTCAGCTCACTACATTAAGGGGGGTCCTTGGGGTGAGCGGGTGGGGTTGAAGATGGAGGAAGATACTTCTTTGACTGAAAACACAGGACCACAGTAACACTAAAATATCCTGCATAGTATGCCATTCTTATAGTAACACATACAAATTACATAGAGCAACACTGGTCAAAATTTCATGAGGGATTAATCCATCTCACTACTCAACACAGTGTGGCTTTACTTTGCCCCCACCTACCCCCAAAACTCCATATTCTCCTCAATGCTCTTGACAACTGCCTGTGGGTTATTTAGGCAAATAAACAGATGATGACAAAGCACACTTGCTGAACACACAGCATGGGTACATCCAGAGGAAGAAGAGAACCTTGTTCCCCAGTAGAGAATGAGACAAACCAAAGAATGCTGGACCTCATCAGTCCTCCTCCACTCACCACAACCAACAGGCTCTTCTGAACAGAATCTAGACCCATATCCCACTCTTTGTCATAAAGCAACAGGGTGATAGGAATCTTTCCTGTCACCATGGGAACTGCAGAGAAGGTCACTGTTTTGGCAGAGCCAGGTGAAACAGTGACATTAAGGTAGGAGAGGCTGGAGGCGGAGCCAGGTGAGCACAGCCCCTCTTCTGACTTCATATGGATAGACAGCTGACGAGCAAAAAGAGATAAAGGATTACTGAACATTACATTCTAATATTGTGCTTACTGAAATATGCATAGCCTGCTGCTGGAATAAAAGGAGTAGGTTTGAATGTTCAAAATGTTTTCTATGTTTTTGTATTCAGAGGGTCAGGGGAGAAAATTAGCTTTTTCAATGCAATTGTTCTTGTGCCACTTCCCTAGTCCACGATCTTGTAAAATGCTGTTACCTCTCTTTTGTCGTCTCCATAGTTGTAGATGACAGCAGTAATGAACAGCTGCTCATATCGTTTTACAGAGTAGGGTAGGCGCAGAGAGATGAACACCTTCTTGAATACACGCAGTTCATGGGGTTCCGACACACAGAACCCTGTATTGACACACAAAATCAATGTATGATGAATAACGTGCATACTATGTTACTTTATAATAAAAACATACTCACACAACCTACTGGAATGTAAGCAACCTACGCATGCAAAATGACTAATCAGTGTGTGTGTGCGTGCGTGTGAATATGTGTGTGTGAGCGTGAATATGTGTGTGTGAGCTGGATAGTGTGAAGGATTCTGATTATTACCATGTGAAGCAGACAGACTGACAGCCTGAATCTCCCAGGTTGTGATGGAGTCAGGCAGAATTAATGAATACCTGGAAGAGCGAGATACTGTGTAAGTAAATAACTTTGCCCATCAGGCCCGACTGAACAGCACCTGAAACTGTCTGTTACAGTGCACGCCAACTCACTTTTGTTCCCCATTCACATCGATCTCTCTAAATTCAAAGCTAGTGTCAAAGAAGCGACGAATGCTTCCAACATTGGTATCAAAGAAGTCTTCCATTTCTCCTCCATCAGCAGCTGAGAGACAAAGGAAACGGGAGAGCAAGTTACACAGTTCCTTAGTTTTATCTTAAAAATAAGATATGGTAAATTGAAAGAACCAATTCTTTTGTAAACATTTTCTTGGTTATACACGCAGAGCCACAGACTCACTCCTGCCCAGCCCCTTGAGAGCTTCCTGCTGCATCTTCATGTCCCTCTGCTTCACGCCTTCATGGCAGCAGTCCAGGAAGGCCATGACACAGGCCTGCTCTTTCCCTCCACGTGATACTCTCCGAGCTCGCTCTTCACAGCTGAGCCTCATGGGAATCAGGGTGAAGCCATCCTGGCAACACTTCTGTAGCTTTTCATCTGTGTAACTAAACACTGACCACAAAGCCCAATTGGGAGCATTAAAGATGGAATACATAACTATTAATTTGAATACAGGGAAATCAGGACTGTGTGTGATGTGATCATACTGTTTGAAATCATGCACATTTTATTTAATATATGATTACTATTGTAATTCTGTTCAATGGAAAAATGTACAGCCTGTCTTCTGCAACAGCTTGTCTTCATATCCAAAAGTGCTTGGTGCTAATCTAAAAACGTCATAACATAAAACTGTATTCTCAATATTAAATAGAAAAAAATGCTAAGGACAAATGTATTTTATGGAACTAAATGCAACGTTTGTGTTGTCTTGCTCTACTAGCCTACTGAAAGCATTGACATACAATATATCATAGACTGCTGTGAAAGGAACATTATGCAGGGGAAAGAAACAAGATGTGGCTACCTTTGGAAATCATAAACTGCTGTAGATTGAGAGACCTTCTCTGCCTTCTGAAGCCTTTCTCACAGCCAAAGCCTGGAGAATAACAAAACAGCACATGGAGGCACATGAAAATCAAAGAAACTACATTAGAACACTGAGGAAAATATCTGAATAGCTGAGGAGTGTTTTTTGAAGTTTAGCTGAGGTTTAGTGGTTTATTACAGCTGTGTGTCTATGCACATACCTTTCCGCATTTGCGACCTGGAAGTTGAGGAATGGGAGATGAAGGAAAGGCCAGCATTGTTGAAAACGGCCGCTGTGTCATAACCCCCAGAGTAGGAACAGCCCAGGTCATAGGACTGCATAGAGGCGAAGACCTGGACACAACATAACCCAAAACCCACTGTAACAGATATAAAAATCAGAAAAACTACAAAGCATTATATAATAGATACTTTATACACATACATATTAGAAAATCTTAACAGTGACTCTGTGATGATGCAGGGGAGAAAACCTTACTTGGCCAGCAAGCTAGCTAGCTAGCTAACCAGGCTATCTGCTAAACTGGCTAGCTGGCTTATCGGGCTATCGAGCTTGTTGGCTAGCTAGCTGACCGAGCACACAATAAACATAATTAGCCAAAAGGGATCAATTTCTAGATTTATTGCGCCTTTTCCTTTTAGAGGCATGTACTATTATTAATTCCATTCTGTCACTGCAAGCCAAACAACACATTTATTTGAAAACTCTTAATTGAAAACCAAGTTGTCTACTGACCACCAGTGTAAGATGTTTTGTTGGTGATGTTTTTGTTTAGCAACACTGAGACACCAAATATGGGCAGTTCTATGATGTTTCAGTATTTTTCTAGCAGGCTGATAGGGAAGAGTGATCAGTACTCAGTTGCATCATCCCTGTCAAATTACTCCCTCTACAGGTTTTGTAAATTGTAAATTATAAGTGACACAAATTCGAAGTTGCATTTAAATGGGTGTAATGCACTCATGTTTCTTATCCACCAGGTTTTATTGTAGTTAAACGCATGACAATTCCACTTCAATATCTAAGCAATAATGAAGCGTAAACTGGGAAATTATGTCTAATTGCTGTGTTATTATTTTTGAGCATAAGTTAGCATGGGGGGTGAATAAACCCCTGCAGTTGAAGGAATAACAGTGCTGTGAGAGTTATCTGTGATGGTCATATTTTGAAAATGGTTGACAATATAATGATAATGAGAAGTCAATTTCTGAACTGTAAAAGACAGAACTGAAAATACAAATATAACACCTGAACTTCCCAAGAATTAACTTCTTAAAGTTTCCCTTATGATTGTTTACCATACTTGTTTATTATTGTGTTACAACTGGAATACTTAATGGTTTGCTTGGAAACAATCAAAATAACAACGGTCCTGCTGAAAATTCCAGCTAAGACCAGCTGGGATTCTACACTGATCCTAGCTCATCTGTTTCTGGTCAAAGCTGGTCATAGCTGGTCTGTGGCTGGTCATAGCTGGTTAAGCTGATAGAGTAAGCTGGTGGCTAAACTGGTGGACTAGCTGACAATTAGCTGGTGAACAGCTGGTTTAGTTGGTTGACCAGCTAAAACCGGTTAGAAATGTTGAGAACACAGCTTAAACCAGCTTTACTAGTTCAGCTGGTTTAAAATAGAATTTTCAGCAGGGTGGTCCAGCAGGGGGAAGGGTTACCTGTTTTGGGGTGAGCTTGTTTTGGACATTTAGTGCATAGATGGCTTTATCCACTGCCAGTAAGGCTACTTTAGCTTTCTGACCTTGCAGATCTATGTGCAGTTCAGCTTTTGACCCTGGAGGATATGGTGTCCCTGAAGACAGGGAAATCTGGAAGAATCATGTATAAATATTCATATTACAATTTTGACAGTGAAGTTGCATAATATATAATTATATCTATTCACAACTGATAAAGATTTATTGCAGGCATTGAGGTCTCTTGCATGTGAAAAACATAAACTTAAACTGTACTTTTTTGCTTTTGCTTTTTTTTTTGGCAAATCATCATGAGATTGGATTTTTCTTCATGAGACTGGATTCACTGGCTGGGAGACAAGAAATGGGACTGTAGGCTGTTGCTGACATCACGGCAGACACAAGAGTGAATGATGTTTCCCCATAAGTGAGAGAGTGTGCGTTGCTTAATTAGTCATGTTCATTTATGTGGAATACAGCATTGTAGCACCTGTGGATGTGTTTGTCTGGGGTCTGCTGATGACAGAGAATTAATTTGGATATACATGGCACAGTTGAATGCTGTAGGTATGTTCTCTATGGTTAGAAAAAGGCCAATCACCAAAGAATCAATGAAGCTAATTCCCTTATATTACATATTTCATTTACTAAAATGTGATTTCAACACATTCCAGAGAAACATGGAGGTCAAACTACACTACACTGCTAATTAAATGAACTTACTCCTTGCCAATGTACCATATTTACCAAGATTAGCTGTAATAATTGTTCACTAATAATTGGTCAATCTGTCTGACGGGTTAGAAATTTATGATCAGTAGGATCATAATTTCTTTTCCCATCAGTTTCCAGGCTTTTTTCCCTTTCTTTCCTCCCCCATCTTTGAATTCTCAATCATCAATCATGTTCCCAATGGAGATTTAAAACCACTACTCACCTTCCCCGCACATACATCTTTGACATCCACCCATACTGAATCAGCAATGATGTCACCACCCTGGTTGTAGTAATAGGCAATCAGTCGGAACGAGGGTGTCAAGTCACTAGATATGGGGAGCATAATTCTTGTCACCTCCCCTGTCCTGACCTTCTCCGATTTCCTTAACTCTCCTCTACTGAGTACCTTAGGGAAACAAAAACATTATATATACACTGTAGTAAAGTAAATACTTCAAATTACAATATTTTTCCTACTCATATAGAGAGATGAGTTGGAAGCGAGAATCACTAAGAAAGAAACACCCACTGCACATGCCTCTCAAAAGCTAGGAATGTTTAGCTTAAGCAGAGGATTGTGAACAAAGTGAAAAAAGTTCAGATCTTTGTAAAAATATCATTCAAAGGTCATTCCAAAGTAAACATAAAATTAGGATACCCTTTTCAATTTTCAATTAAATTTAGATTGTGGCTCAACCTATGTTCAAAATGATATTTATACTTCAGTTTGATTCAGTTCTAAAAATACTGATTAGAAATGTGTAAATATTGATAGGTCCTGAAGCAGTGCCAATGGATGACAAAATATGGTCAATGTCAAGGATAGACACTTGTGGTCACAGTGAACACATGGTTCTGTTGCATGGGTTTTAAAAGTTTTATTCACAAAAAGAAAAAATGGGAATCAAAAATGCAAAAAAAAATCACAGAATGATTCTAATGAACTTTACTCCTTGCCATTAAATGCCTCGCTGTATCATCTTCCTTAAACCTCTTTTTGTGTGTAGTATTGCCCAATACTGTATTTCATTTCCTTCATACATACACATCTGCTTCTCACCAGATAGTAAATGTGTCTATCCACTGGACCACCTCCAACTGTTATGAAGTCAATGTCAACTGAGATTCCCTCCCCTGGGGTCACAACCTTTGAGTTCATGTTTATGAATAGGAAGCTTCTGCTGGGTGATGAAGCAGGAAGAGCAGTCATCTCATACTGATAACCATCTACTATTGCCTGATAGACAGAGAGAGACAAAAGAGAAGAAAAAGATTTTGAAAATATGCATTGTACAGTGTCTGGGTTTGTAGGGCTGACAGGACATTTTTGTTGACTCACAGTAATCTTTGTAGCTGGTGTATTGTCGGGAATAGAAAAGAAGACATTAACTGCTCCCTCTGAATCTGTTGTGGCAATTTGGGATTGATCATTGGAAACTGGAATTTGAATCTCCACTTTCACACGCGGGGCTGGGGACCCATTAGGGAGTCGAACCACGACCTGAAAGAAGAGTACACAAGGTGGAGGGTTGTAGAAATTTAACTAAATTGTACTGAATACACTGACCAAATAGATGGATTCTTTCTGATAAAAATGACATACATGAAGCCAAACTAGTGCATCAATTTAAAGCAGTGGTAACCAACCCTGTTCCTGGAGAGCTACCATTCTGAATGTTTTCACTCCAACCCAAACAAACTCATTCAACATCTGGAGATCTCGTTGAGCAGTTAATTAGTAGCATCCGTTGTGCCAAATTAGGTTTAAATGAAAACCTACAGGACGGTAGACCACCAGGAACAGGGTTGGTTACCACACATTTAAAGGGATAGTTAATTTTCTGTTTTTTCAGTTTTAGTGTGTTTTCCATTGGTCCAGACAGTCTCTATGTATATTGAAGGGCATTTTAGACATGTTGTGATGTTTCTGATGACCTGCTGGTTTTACAATGGCTGGTATAGGGGCAATCAAGGGTTTATGAAATTGATGATGTTCACAATCATAAATAAAACAGGTTTATCCTTGATGCAGTTTTAGTAATCTGGATGTAACTTTTTTAATTTACTTTAAATTGACACAGTTCTCATATTCTTTCATACCTGGACTTGAAAAGAGACTGTAGGAATAAAGTAAGAACGAGTCCTGGAAAGGTCCACAGAGTAGCGGTTAGCAACTATTGGAAGATCCATCTCAGCTTCCTGAAGTTCCCCACCTGAGAGTAAGAACAGCCAAAGGAATCAGGGGAGCAAAGGGAGGAGGAGAGATGAAAGGAACATTTAGCTTAGTGCAATATAAAGTTTGTCATTTTGCTTATATTAAGTGCCATTCAGGTCTTGGCATAATCATGTCAGTGGGAAATAATTTCAAAATTAGAAATTTTCATCAGAAATAAATAAAAATGGAAATTATTGATTACAGAATAATAAGAATAATAATTTTTCATCTTCTTTATCTACTGTCCTCCTAACAGTCTTTTGCCAAATCTCTCCACCGAGCCCTCTCACTGTGGATGTCAGTGACGGATGCAGTGATGTAAAATCGTGCTCCGTTCTGTGCCAGCTGTCTCAGGTCAACTGGATCGATCTTGTTGCGATTTAGGAGGTTGAGGAATTGGCTCCTCTGGACACTGACCACCGCCTTCCCATCCTTTACCTGTGCAAGAGGCAAAGGAGGTCAGGATTGCACTAGCAACAGTAGCCAGATAAAGTGCCCTAAAAGCCTCACTCTCCACCCCCACCCCACCCCCACCCCCCACTGCCTCACCGATCCTGTCTCTTCCAGTCCCCTGATGAATACTGTCGGTGCTTTCCCCCCTTCTTTGCCATCTGCCCCCTCCTCTCTCACTCCGAAACGGCAATGAAATGCTCCATTCACAGTCTCACCATACGAGTACCTGAGAGAAAGTATTCCAATATCACCTGAAAATGCTGGAAAGCTTTTTATCATATTTTGCAAACAGTATTTAAGCAGCTCATTTAGCATTAAGCTATTGATTATGAACTTAGTTCTATGTCATATGTGTACTGTTCTGAGATTCCATATAAACCATATCATTGTTTAACACATTGCCATGAACTGGGCTATATTTTCCATTAAACTGTACATTGGGGTGTGCAATCTTACGAGGCAAGGATGGTGAAGTTAAACTGCTCCCAGTCCACCAGAAAATAGCTCTTCTTTGTTTCAAAGGAGACATCGAAACTCGGGACCACTGGGACCCAGCCAAGGCAAGAAACGATACAATAGTTGCCAACAAACAAGCCAAAATTAATTCGAAAGTAATGTTATTACAAACAGACATTACCTAATTTGAGCAATTTTTCTTTTCTAATACTGTAAGGGCAGTTTTCTGAATACATAACAGAGATTTAAACTTCTGTTATTCGGTGTCATTCATAAATTAGAAGACACTTGTGATTATTTTACATACAGTAATCTCAAAATGTGGTTCTTACAAATATCTTAATTTAGGTGGAAACAAAAAGAAAAACAAAAAATATGTCTTCCTCACCAAACTTCTTGACATGAAATTCTCGTGTGACAGCATTCTTTTCATCTCCTTGATAATGTGCCACAATCTTCCACACACCGGGTCTAAAGTAAATCACAGTTCGTAAGTACAGAATGTCAAGTGTGTGAGCTAAGCTCTTCAAACTTATCCGAACAAAAAACATTTTGCCTTAGTTTTGGTTTCAGTGAGTGTCATTATGCATACACCAATAAATGAATAATTCATTATCTTATGAAGTACTGTTCTTGAAGTATTTGGTTTCCTGGAGGGGATTAATGTGTTCCAGGAGGTTATCAGAGATTTGACTTGTTGCATGTATGTGCAAACTTTGTACCTCTGCCTGATATAAACTTGCTTCATAAGGTTTTTCTGTATTTCTCTGTAACTCTTCTCGTAATACCCTGAATAGAAGAGGAATGCTCTTATTGACTTTGTCTGGATACAGACACTGAGCCAAAAAACCTTTACTGCAGATCCCTTTTTTAATTTTCTATTTTTCTTCCAAATCCGGTGTTCTCAATCTCAACCATTACGCTTGTCCCTTCCATGCATCATCAGCTTCCAATACTGGAAGGCTGCACATGAGCACAAAAATAAATGTAGCAAGCACCACTCAAACCACTCATTTTCATTGCATCTACTCATTCTTTCAACTGTGTCAACATCCAGTGAGTATTTTATGGCATGGTGGCTTGTGTCACCGGTGACAAGTAGAGTTTCTCAATTTTCATACTCTGACACATCAGGAATTTTGAGGTAGTCAGAGAAGATCCCGCCTTCTGGAATCTGGTGTATTCTCTTCACGGTATTTCCTCCAGAATTCTGTGAGACAAACGATATTACTTGTGACAGTACCATAATAATGCAGCTGTGAAGCATTAATAAAGCTGTAAGAGCCATCAGTTTACTCACAATGACGCTGATGTGTACAGGCTCGGTATGGGGTCTCATGGAATGATCCAACGTAAAAATCCTGAACTTAACTGTCCACACATCCGCACACATGCACACCCATCCACCCACACACACACACACACACATGAAATCAGTCACACAAAATAAACAATAGTCACAGCACATAACCTTTGTATCAGGTTATGCTTGCATCTTCACTGCACTGTGCATTAAGAAGAACTACCACCACTCTGGGAACCATAACAGAGTAGCATTTATGATTTATGATATAAAAACCTCCTTGGTTTCCATGGTACATACTGTTTAGTGTTTTTGTTATAAACAGCATCTTGATCTTGAGATGTTACATTTGCTGTTCCATAGCTAGCTTTTTTGAAAGGGTATCATAATAACTATGAAAGTCTCGGTTTTAGAGACTTGCATAGATGTTATGATATCAGTTTCAGTGAGCAATAATGATATGTGTCTCTCTCACATAAAAACACAAACATCCACATCCTCTCTGTGTTTTCTGAAGTCTTAACTTTCTACAGAATGAAATATTACTGGACATGTCATTGTTGACTCTCCCTGTCACAATTTAACAGGAATAGATCAATAGTGATGTTCCTTTCATTCTTTCATTTTTAAATGTGCCGTTCTTTTACATGGCTACGGTGTTAGCTCAACAAAGTCACAAACCTATAGCGACATTACACAGACATTTTCATTTTTTTGGGACTATACCGTTTTGTGTCGGGTTGTATACAGGTTGGTCGGTCTGAATGAAGATGTATCCTCTGTGCTGAGAAACAAGCACTCTGACCATGTCTCTCTTTTCTGGCTGGTCATCATACACCAGCAGCAAATATGGGGTTTCTGTTCGGAAGATGTCCAGCTCCGAAATTTGGTTTCTGTTCACCTGGCAAAGGAAAACCATAGTAATCATAAAGCATAAAATTTAATATATTATTAATGATTACTATGGATTTTTCTTTTTTTTTTTCTTTTGATATTAGCTGTCAATTTCCAGTGCAACATAATTATGAATTAGTATTTATTCCAATGGACCCTAAATACCATAACTGAATTTTTCCGAAGGTCAAAGTTCTTTGCATGTAAAATATAAAGGCTGATCACATATTTATTGATTGAATCTGAGAAACAGATTCAAAAAATAATACTTACACTTAATGCTGCTTCATGTATATTTTCAACTTCATGTTTCCATATAATTTTTGTTGCATCACATTAAATTTTTAATATCAATCAAATTGATATGTAAATCAAAGTGGCATAATTCAAACCATTTGATGGCATTAAAATACTACAAAAATGTTATTGGTGAATGGTTATACTACATCTTTTCACAGATTAAAAGCATTAAATATAAGCTCTGAAATGACAATATCAAATACGCTACAATAATAATACTGAAGCTATGTTTCTCAGGAAAATAATTATATTTCTGAACATGTTTTGCATAATTTGCTGAATTCATAATTGTCACATTTTCATAGACACTTTAATAATTTTGAAATTTTCCCATTTTTATTATTATTAGTAGATTAGAGCTGCCAGATTCCTTAAGGGCCATACCTACTGTTAAAGTATATGGTGTAATGTTCCGTCATTAAATCAACTGGTAATCACCCAGGTTTCAAGCACTAAAGTGATATGCCACTGGCTCTCAGAAGCAGAATACATGCACTACTGCCACGTACCTCCAGCTCCACAGTCTGTATGGTCCCTTCAACAGTTGGGGAAATTGTGACTTTGTTGGATACAACCAGACCGGTTGTTTCATCCTCCAGGTAGAGTGAAACCATTCGGGGAGACTGGAACAACTGGACTAGAACTCTTTCCTTCACCCCCACGTGGAAAACACTGGGAGCTGTGACCAGGAACCTGAAAAATAACTGCACCATTTTCTCTGTGTGCTTGTTATTGCTTTGTTATTTCTGTGCTCAGGCTCAGTAAGGCTGAGCTACAGCTAGCTTGTCAGGCTGGTACGGGTTGGGTCGTGTAGACCTCCTGAGTACAGATGGATTGGGTCCTCATTTCTATCCGGATACATACTCTAATGCGTATGCGTATGTGTCTACTACAGCAAACTAAAGAAAATGGGTTTGTTAAAACTGTTAAAACAGTATTTATTAAACATCTTCGAAAAGCAAACTCACCACTTTGATTTACCTTTTGCAGAATAGTAAAAAAAAAAAAGAAAAACTTTTATAGGCAATTTCAGTCAGTTAAAAACAGAGGATAGACCAAGCATGCACAAAACAATCCTGGTACAATCTTTGTTACGCTTGATATATAGAGTAGGTATTTCTGAAGGTTAAATTACTTAAAAATGAACAAAACCTTTATGGCAGAATAAGAATGCTAGTGCGCATGCAGGTTATTACTAACCGGTTACTTGCAGAGGTGGGAAGTACGGCATAGGAGAGGCACAACAGCAGGTAGACTGAGGACAGCATTTTTAAACCAGATGCTGTCTCTGCCTGTCTCCTCTCAGCACAGAACTAGTAATGAACTGTGGCGTCTACTCCAAGCCTGTATTAATGTAACATCTCTCCACCTCTCTCTTTTCTCTTTCACCTTGGCTTTGGCTGATGGTTGAGCAATAGTGTCCTGTACAGCCAGCTGGTGTGCATAACGAATGGACCCTGCTGTACTACTGTCTCCCTCTACCTTGATTTATTGATAGTTTATTTATCTCCAGCTCTAAAGAGATCATTGGTACGGACTGCTCCACGGACAAGCAAATAAGTATAATTATATCTGCATTCCAGAGTCTTTTTAAAATTTTTTAACTGATGTTAAACAGTGTCCGAATCTAATGATTCTTGAAACAATTTAATGACAATGTAACAATCGTTGGTGGTCTCAGTGTAATTTAAATAAATCAACATTTGATTGCCAATTCATAAACAATTTGCAAAGTCTGTTAACCAGGAGAGAAGCATGGATTTGGGGATTTTTTGGGTGGAAGCTTTGACCCTTGCATAATCAAATTCCAGGTCTGACTCCAGGTCATGGGTCTATGTTGATGTCATAATATTTGCTTTCCCCTCAATCACATGACTTCACAGAACTCTGGATATTCTAGAGCCAAACCACAAATAGTGGCAACATTTGTAATTCAGTTTTGTACCTCCTCTTTAAATAGTTTTGTCTTGACTATGCTTTAACTTTCAAGTTACTACATAATCACTTATTACTATAAGATAAATAAATTACTGACATTTTTTGCAACATCAGTGAAGAGTTTTGGTGTTAATACATTGCAATAATAGAACATTTAAAACAAAAAAATTATATTTCCAAAATTATTTTGAAACAAGGTCTGCGTACGTGCTCTAACCGTGTTTGCAACATGTGCAAACACTGTGGGGGTCAAAGAAGTTCTGAGTTTAAAGGTTTTGAGTCTTTTTGAACTGAACTATGAACACAAATGATCAACTTCAGGGAGCAATTGCTGAGGTTTGTGGATAAATCTTATAGAGCTGGGACTCGTTTTATGATTTTTGATGACCAACTGACCATTTTCTTTTAGAAAGAAAAGAATTCCGCTTTTCTCTCCACATTTTGTAATTATGAATTATCATTGTGCCACATCAGGATCGTGAAATTCAGGAGCTGAAAAAATGACACTTGTCCAACGTACTTGCCCCAAAATGGGAAACTATCTTTCACGTAGCTGGCCACACAGTGCTACAGGAGAGCTAGTATCAAGTGGCATGTTAGGAGAAGAACTGACACAGCAATAATCCAAGGAACTTGAGCAGGCTGAAATCCCCCAACAGGAGAAAGTTAAGTGTGTTCTGCCATAGTTCACTCACAGTAATATTTGGCATAATGGCGTGCTCAAGACCAAAACCTGTGCTATTTCTATAGGGCTCAGCTTGCACATTGGAATATGATCTTAATATGATAAGATCAGAGCTGTATGAATGGGAAAGGAATGGCTGCAATGGATATTGGTGTCTGCTAACTGAAATGTAATCATATTGTATGGATAATATAATATGATTACATTTCAGTTAGCAGACACCAATATCCATTGCAGCGACATAGCTCAGGAGGTAAGACCGACATAGCGACATAGCTCAGGAGGTAAGACCGATTGTCTGGCAGTCGGAGGGTTGCCGGTTCAAACCCCGCCCCGCCCTGGGCATGTCGAAGTGTCCTTGAGCAAGACACCTGACACCTAACCCCTAACCCCTAACTGCTCTGGCGAATGAGAGGCATCAATTGTAAAGCCCTTTGGATAAAAGTGCTATATAAATGCAGTCCATTTTACCATTTACCATTGCAGCAATTTCTTTCCCTTTCATACAGCTCCGCTCAAGGCTACAATAGCTGTACTCCTCCTAGAAATTTAACTTGGAATAATATCTTAAGTCGATAGAGAGCATTATAGCAGTTATCAATAGACCTATTTATACACCTTGATAAACCCATCCCTGTAATACTTTGCGTTTAATCACATCTCATGTGAAACGCATGTGACATTTTGGCACAGATGGCTGCGATTATGGGGAATTTTTCCACGAATTGCAATAAATGCTGACATAAACTGATCAAAGTGGTTCCATGTCAATTCGAGCCACCAACACCATCTGGTTCACCTTTCCAATGGCTGGCCTCAAAGAAATGCCAACTGACATCCTTGAAACCCATCTTGTAGGGCTCAGTGGACAGCATATAAAAATTCCCCTTCTGCTTATGCTGTGTGGCAGGTCCGTCACTGAAAAAATGTAGATGGTTGACAATTGTGCACCGCTCCTTTAGCTTGCTAAGAACGGGAGTAAGATGAGCCCAGATAGCAGGAGGATCATGTCTCCGGCTGGGAGAAATGGAGCAGAAGGGAACCATGGGCTGTTCTGCATTGACATTGACGTGTGCAGTGCAGCCTGCTGGTGGGACCCACCAAAGTGAACAGACTGGATCTCTTGAGAGTATTTGCAATTGTAGTTCTCACTGAAGTCGACATGAATTAAACACTCATTGTCTCTCAAGTTTTCTCTCAACTGCCGATATGCCCCATATTGCCATTGAATGTTGAACAAGTGTCGTCTGAAACATGGAACTGTGAAGCCAGGTCCTCCTCTGTTGTGACCACCTCCCTCTTTACCTGTAATTGTGGGTCTCCTCTTTTCTTGGTCCTCATGGCCAGCATCCCAACTTTTTTCCAGTATCCACTGTACTAAAGAGATGTTGGCATTTGATGGAGGCTTCATCATCTGGTAAGTGGTCACACAGCATTCTGGACACTCAGAATATGCACACATTTTACTCTTTGTGTCACAAACTGTAGCATCTGCCATCTCGTCCAGATTTGTTGATTGTAGCAGGCCTCGATTGTAAAGACTTTTCACCAAGTATTGTAGGTTTTCATGGGTTTTGCACTGACATGTGTCCCTGTTGGCTTCGGTTGGAGCCATGATCCAAAAGGGTCTTTGTCTGCAAAAGAAGGGATAGGACACTGCATCATGGTTTTCTGCCAAAAACCTCTTGTGCAGATTTAGAAGGGTGTCACAAAGCAACCGTCTTTGCTTTTTCACCTTCCTTAGGGTAATTGTGTTCTTTCTACCGGTGGTGATCCTGCTGACATCATCACATAGAAAAAACATCTTCACAGCTTTCTTCTTCATCTGAGAAGCTTAATTTCTTGCCCAGGAAAATTCTCAGTTTTCCACATCCTCACACTTCCATCGTCTGTGATTGCATCCGATACTTCCTCAACAAATTAGAGGTAAACAGCCGGGCATAAAGTTTCTTTTCTCTTTCTTTCTTTACATTGAAATACTTTTTCCGCAGACTGTTCAAAAGGGCAAAATGGAAAGTTAAGGTCCTCTTCACAGGGGAATGGACAGAGGAACCCTTAAGGAGTCTGGCTACTCTCTGCTTCGGGCTGTTCGTCAGAGATTTATTTGCACGGTTGTATTTCTTCCTGATTTTGTCATAAAGTTGAGTTGTCCTCCTCACTTGTGATTCCAGATTCTTTATCCTTTGATAGCACTTCCATTTTTTCTTTGCAACTGATTCTGTCCTTGTCGCCTGTCTATCAAGTAAAACAAAACAGAGTTTAGTCAGTTTTAACAACAAACAAAATGAATGCTTCACTCAAATTAGGTCTCCACATATTTCCCCCTTTCCTTAGCAGTAACTTATTGTCCAGAAAGTTTTTAGATAGCCTTTTTTTGTGAGTAGCACTGCAACAATCATTTCATACAGAGCATAGGTTACAAGTGGACAACTGACCTGGAGTTATGTTAAATTCCTGGAGTGATTGGAGTTGGTGGTGGCGTTATAACGTCCTGGCCTGCCCTCAACCTTGCCCTTTAGCTTGCCTGTCTCTCTCACCATCTCTTTCTTTCTTTTCGTTTTCCTCTCTCTGAGTGATCCCCTATGAGTTTTCTCTTCTGCTCAACTTCTTTCCTGTAGATCTCTTGCTTTTTACCAGATAAGCAGCCGTACATTCAGGATCTGCATTTCTACGCTGTCTATACAGCCTCTGCCTTTCTGCTGTACTCTGACCAGTCTGTCTGGCCATACCTACCAACTGTAGCAAAATGACAAATTAAGTATGAAGATACTTGAATTATCATATAGATCTACTTTCCATATTAATTAGCTTTTCAAGTATTCTGATCATACATGACATATTAACATCAGTCACTGGTGTCACAACAAGTAACTAGTGTTATATGGATATACTGTGACACCAGTGACATTTTGATGAAAACGGAGGGTTTTTTTCTAATATGGCTGACACTTGAGGGGAAAGATGACCTTGTTCAAATATTTTAAATTAATGATAAAAGAGCTCTATGGCATTCTTTTGACAAAATATCAATTATTCAGTCTTTACAACACACAACACCAGTGACGTAGAGAAGTTATGTGCCCGATATACAAAATCATCAATACATTGATGAAATAGAGAGAATGTGTAGACTCACCTTGTCAGACCTTCAGATGGTCCTCCTCCAATGACCTTTCACACAGGAACTAATATGTTAAAATGTAATATAAGTCCCGATAACACCAGTGACCAAAATCTTTGGGAAAAATGTATTTTTAAAATAAATAAATAAATTATATGTTTTAGAAGTCTAATATAAAAGAAAATAGAGATGTTTTACACAATTTTATCATTTTAAACTTTTAAAAGTGCTGTAGTATATTAAAAATGTTTTCCAAATGTTGAAATTTAGTTGCGGGAAAAGCTGTTTTGTGGGTGTAGAGCAACTATATAAAATGATTTTAAAAAAATAAAAAAGTCAAACAAATCATGTGGAAAATGCTTTTATTAATCACAATTCAACTGTATAAATATACATACTGACTCTTGGTGCTATGCCTAATATTTAAAGCATTTTTTCTTTTTTTTACCCCTGCAACATACAGGACACACTTTGCCACTTCAGCTGGAGAATGACCCTGCTATCACACCAACTAGAGTGGTACTAGTGGCACAAAATATGATACACATAACCTACATGGGTCCCTCTTGTATTATACATTGAAAAAGTTTAATAGAGGTGTGGTCAAACATCCAAATATCTTTTGCACTATTTATGCAAATTCCTACTTAATTTTCTTTGATTTTCTGGACTGAGGGGGACGTCTCAGGACTCTTGGAGGGAAACTCAGGGTTCCAGTCACATTTTGTAAACATTGCCCTTATGAAAGCAATGCAATGAGTATTTTAAATGCATGCAGGTTTGGGTCTTGTATTTAGGTGATCAGGCGTTCTTATACAGTTCAATGGTTCTTCCGCTGTCTATTGCAACTGTCCCGGATCGCCCCCTTGAGGACCCGGGTTTATTACCTCCAAATGGACATAAGAACACACGACGAGAATGTACAACATAGGCCATTTTGTTCGTGTACTTGCGTAGGGTATGTTTCGGGCCTTAATGTTCATAAAATTCTGGAAAGAAAAATCAATGGGGATAGAAGCAAGGAATTTCTATTACAACGGAGTTTACTTATTTATATGTCACATAGTCTATAAATCTCCTCAGTCCACACTCCTGATCAGTGGGTGGTGGTAATGCACCCTTTGCTGTTTATTCCGCCGTCAAACAAACTAAAGAAGAAGAAGACGAAGAAGAAGACGAAGAAGAAGACGACGACGACGACTTTGCTCTCGCGAGATCTTTCAGCTTCCTTTTCTGAACGGAGCTGGCTACAAACATGGTAATTGAATGAGATCAAGCAGTATGGATAGTTTTGTAATCAACTTTAATCGTCAGTAAATAAGACTGGGCAATACAAGTTTGCCAGCGAAATGATCTCAGAACATTCGATTATTTGTTGTCAGGCTATTATTAGATCAATCTGATTATAATGATAATAGACATGGACATAGGTAAAAGTCGCTAGATACCTGTCTTGTCAAAGCAAACAACTTGGGGTCTCATTTTCCAGTTTTCAAGTTATTATTTTATGTACCTGTTGTAATTGGGAGTAACGCGACTACAGGTATATTTCGTACTGTTTTATATACATACATTGTCCCGTCGTAACTCATCTGTTCACTGACCGACCAGCTGGCTAGTTGAGGGAAAAAGCTAGTGTCACTGCTCAGTTTTTAGTATTGCGAATAATAATTCGCTTCCGTAATACGTTGCGTTTTGATCCTTGTGACACCTATTCCGTAACTTTTAGCTGATAGCTAACGTAATATGTAGTGTTTGGTACTGACAATTGTACGTGATACAACAGTGTTTAGGTTTGTGCAGGTGATGGCTAGCCAATAGTTGCAACTTGTTTTCTTCACGCGCAATCCATGTAAACAATTTTCCTAATAAGCACATGTGTCTCCAGTCTCTGGTAATCCCTGAGAAGTTCCAGCACATTCTGCGTGTTCTTAACACGAACATTGATGGGAGGAGGAAGATCGCCTTTGCCATCACTGCCATCAAGGTGAGAAGAGTCAGATCGGATGTAGGGATTTGTGTGAATGATCACATGTAGAAAACTGCAGAAATATTTTCACAAGCGAGATTGGAAGTCTTCAGGTTGTAGCTAGCTGAGTCACTTAACACTCGCACAGCAAACGGCGTCCTTGCTAAAATATCTTATCTTTCGCAGGGTGTTGGTAGACGGTATGCCCATGTTGTCCTGAGGAAAGCTGATATCGACCTCAACAAAAGAGCTGGGGAGCTGACCGATGATGAGGTGAGAACGCCACCATTCATGCCTGGATTGTGGTAAAGAAATTTAATGCTTTGAGTTATACACGCATTTCCAGGCTTACTGAAAATGTTTGCTAAGTTTGGATATTGCCAAGTCTGTTGAGTGTCATTCATGTAAGTGTTTCAGCGCTGCACAGAACTGTATTAAGAACTTTGTAGGGTTTGCTGAGAATTTTATGTGCTTTGTATATATAATCCATTTTATGACTAACTTGGACCTTTCTGCTTGTCAGAGACTATAACTAGAATTTTTTTTCAGTGTTGTGAATTTATTGTAAATAGTGTTTTTCAATGGAAACATTCCCAATATTTTGTCAGTGTTACTTGAATACTTCCTGTTCTAGTCATTTTGTAGTCATTGTAGTATCATGTCACCTGTATTTGGACCTGGTATTGTTGCTGTTTTCCTGGTGTCAAAAGCTTAGTGTGTTGTGTTGTGTTTTGTGTGTGTGTGTGTGTGTGTGTGTGTGTGTGTTCTCAGGTTGAGAGAGTGGTGACTATAATGCAGAATCCTCGCCAGTACAAAATCCCTGACTGGTTCCTGAACAGGCAAAAAGATGTCAAGGATGGAAAATACAGCCAGGTATGTTTTATGTTTTAAAGAATCAGCACATCTTAGAGTCTGTTCCTGAATGTGATGTAGTACTTGATGTTGTTACCCTTTGTATGCTCTGCTGATATTGTATAAGATGCTTAGTATCAGTGATTGTGAACTACTTTTCAAAGGTCAACATCATTGCAGAGTGCTCTTAACTGCTTTTGGTGGGCTTTAGGAAACCCATTTGGAATTATATGCCTAAATATTGCTTAGGCTTTGTGACAGATCTGTTACGCATGGTGGACATCAAATTATGTCATGTTTAATAATTTCCTTAACACAAGATTTATATCCTCCATCAACATGCACATTTCATTTCAGTGGTATTCATTATGAACACCTGCCATTTATTCCGCAGCATTTACTATGTGAGTAATAGCTTAAAGTAAACCGAATTTCAGTTCGTGATTTTAGTAGTTTACTTAAGAATTTTAAATGGTCATTTATACTAATGAAACATAAATTCTGTGTAAATAAAGTGTAAATAAAATGTTCCCAATGCAACAAGAATTAAAGTACAATATGTGATACTGTTTGTCCCCTTGTGTTCATGCTTTCCTGCCATTCATTCAGTATTTATTATTTCATATAAAGCATGCAGTATTTTTGATTTTATTAGCTGCATGAAAGCCCACCAGTGTAAATAGAACAAAAACATAATGCACCATAACTCAGTCATTAGTTATATAATGGAGGAGCATTGGAGCATTGATGTTTGTTTACTGGAGTCTAAAAGTTAAGTCAGTCTCTATTATGTACAGCCCTGTGTTTGTATGGAAGCTTTTCTTCATTGCAAATGAAGTCCGAACAATGGCACAGTAGATTGTTGCGTCTTTTAGGTTCTTGCCAACGGTCTGGACAACAAACTAAGAGAAGATCTGGAGAGATTGAAGAAGATCAGGGCTCATCGTGGCCTCAGGCACTTCTGGGGGTAAGATTCTATTTCTCACCGCCTTGCTACAACTTACCTTTATTCTGAATAACAATTACGAGCTTTACCTGTCTTAGGCATATTACCTGAATAACTTGAAACAGCAGTGACTCCCTTGTAGGGCAAACTATATATGTGATTAAATAATTTATGCTAAACATCTGACAAATGAAAAGGCCGTTCAGTTTCTTCAGTGGGATCAATAAGTTTAATCCTCAAAAATTTGTCTGGTTTTGTATTTAATGTTTGCTGTTTTGATAAGTGATAGTTCAATTCTTTGTTTTTATTCTTAAATGTGTATTTTTTTCCGATTTTAATTTTTGCAAAATATGCTTGGTGCCAACATTTGCCTTATAATCTTAACTGTGTGCCACAATGGATCTATTAATCTTCTATCCCCCCTTTAGTCTGCGTGTGCGAGGTCAACACACCAAGACTACAGGCCGCCGTGGTCGCACCGTTGGTGTGTCCAAGAAGAAGTAAAAATCCCCCTTCACCCCAAGCTAATAAATGTCCCAAATCACAGAATTCTGCCTCTTGTATCTGTTCTGGGATTTCACAAATTTGTTTTTACATTCTTAATGTCTTGTTTGAAGAATTTGCTCAAAATACAGTACTATTAATATGTTAAGATGCTCCATTGTCCATAAAACATTGTTAAATATAGATATTGTAAAGTCCATCACTAGTGTTAAACAACTATATGATCCAATTTTAATGTTGATTTCTTGACATGAGAAATTTTGTGTACATCTAATTTTGGAAAAAAAAACAAAAAAAAAAGATTCTTAAAGCCATTTAGTTATGTTTGCAAGAAATGGGATACGGTTTCCAAAACACTCACACACAAATTATGTCCTCATAATTTAATCCACAGAGTAAATGGGCAGCTTTCTAAGTATCACAAGGGGATTTCAAACTTGGACCGGGAGACCAAATATGTATAGTGGTTGTAATTATAACCTAATTGTAACAATCTGCGAATTATTTGTAATTAGGTACGATTATTGAAGCATTTGACCACAGAATGGATGAATAGTTTAGCTGTGGTGACTGGTAGCGCTATGCAGAATTATATACTTGCATCAGTGTTTTTTGAGTAAAGACTTCTAAAATGCATGTTCCACATGTGGTTTACAGAACTGAAATGTTACTACAGTTATCACTGATTCAGGAACATACATACTGAGACGTCAAGAGTTCTCAAATTAAAGTGGAATTTAGTATTTATTGAAAAGCATCGATACACAGTGCTTCAAGGAAAGACAAATCAGATTGTACTGCATTCTACAGCAAGCTAACCTCACCAAAGCAAGGACTGCTGATGTGACAGACATGCATATTTACCTGTAGAATTGTTTGAACCATAGTCTACATTTTTTATTAACTTTTAACTGTTTGACGTGACAGCGCTTTTTCTTCAGACTCCTTAAGTGTTAGTGGTTGCGTAACTGTTTATGAAAAACAATTGTTAGCCAATGGTAATGACAAATTATTAAATGCCAGCCTTTGTCGTAGTGTTACCATGTTTGGAAAAAGTATTCGCATTGGCCTGAGTGTAGGCATGGTCTTCATATTTTATGTCTTTTGAGGGTGTATGTATTTGTTAGTATTATATTAGTAGTGTACGTGACTATTTTACATTGGTTTGTGTGTGATGGATTAGCCTCAGTGTGTGTCCAACAGCGATTAGCCTGTTGTGCATTGAATCAAGCTATTAGCATTTTAATGCTATTTGCCCCTGATTTCTTTCTGCATATCTGTCACACTCTCCCTTTTCTCTCTACCATCTCTGTTTCCTTAATTTCTCTTGCATCATTTCACTCTTTATATCTACTCCTTCCTCCAACTATCACTCTTTCCCTCAAATATCCCTGTCAATTTTGCTTTCTCCTCAATTTCCTTCCATCTCTTGTCCTCCCCTCATCTTCTTTCTCTTCCAAAATCTCTCCATTAATCCCAGTCTTTAAATCTCTTATCCTCTAATTCCTCTCTCTCCTATTCATTTTCTTGTTCTGGTCACTGCACCTTGCCAAACAACCCTCCCCCTCCACAGCACACACACACACACACCCTAGCCACATTCATGCTCATTTCTCTTTTTTGTCATTCTGTTTCGATGTGAGAGAGAATCTGGGGTGTGATGTCCATCCACAACTCCTGGATTGTTACTGGCAGACAAGAATTGCGTTTGGACAATCAGCTCCAGACTCCCAGACTCTGGATGGAAGGACAGATGAACAACGTGGCATGTATGACCGAGGTCCTTTCATCCATCCACGTTCTCTGTACTATACTCTGCCACAATGTGACTCTAGGCCCCAAATACAGTATCCTGATGAAACCACAATCTGCCAAATAAAAAGTCAATATGAACTGAAAAAAAGGAAGATGCATCATATACATTAACACATTGAATGCTGTTATAATTTTTTACTTTTTTGGTTTCCTTCAAGACCATGCTAATATTTCTGGAAATAGCATTTTGAAGGAATCTTCTTGATATTTTTTGAAAATGACATTTATTAACAGAAAAGAAATCCATATTGCTAGTTGCTTACACATTAAACTACAGTTTATTACATGCATCATTACAAGTTAACAATGGCAATAAACCTAAACTTAATTTTAATTAAAAAATTTACAAGTTGAAAATGATTGATGAAAACGAGATAGGCAGATAAAAGCTAGATTTTTTAGTTACCTTCAGATATTCTGTATTATATAGGTGTAACTGAGCTTTGCAAAAATCTAGCCCATGCCTTCACCCATTCAGGATACAATTATAATAGAAATATAAGGAACCAGTTTAAAAGCAAATCTATTTGGCTTCACAGATGGCTAATCACTGCTAATTCTGGCATGCTATGGTACAACATGAGCATTCAGACCACTGTGATGTACTCTACTGGAAAGTAATCCAAAAAGAAGAAAAAAAAGGTGTACCCCGGTCCAGTCAAAGAAAATTCAACTGCAAATGACACTCTCTTGACCTCAGACTTTGTTACTGCGACTGTAACTTTTGGATAAAAGTACAGGAACTAAAGCATTTCTCAGTTTCTTGAAGCATTTGATGAAAAACTGCAAAAGTTAGCTACTTAAAAGAACAGAGCTTTTTGTAGCAACAGGCCTACACATAATTAAAACTAACAAATCTATTTGAATACATTTTTAAAAGTTTTGTTTCTAAAAGCACATCATTTAAAGATTTAAACCAAAATGTTTTTATCATGGTCCTTGATGCCTGAAACTGCCCCGAATTTGTTTTGTTTTTTACCTTTAATTTTTATCTTCTTTATAATTTCTCCCAGATTTTGTGAATCTTGCCTCTAACTCTCCTCGTCTTTCTCCATGTTCGCCACATTCTCTTCTGTCCCCGTCCTCAACCATCTCTGTCAGTTTCTCACTCTGTCTTTCAATTTCTCTCTATCCCTCTATCGCCTCATTTCATGCAGGACTGGGGTTACCTAAGAGACTGGGCTTCAATGGAGAAAATCTCTTTAGCTACAATAAACCGAGAGTAACAGAGGGGACAGAGGGAGGGAACAGAGGAGGGGTGCAGAGAGAGAGAGTGAGAGAGAGAGAAAAAGAAGGATAGCGGTACAGATGCCGGGTGGAGAGACACAATATTAGAAATTGAATAAATGGCTGTGCTTGTGTGACTTTGCATTGATGGCCAGACTGTTGTGGCGTCAGTCTGGGCACCTTGGTTAAACAGATCAGTCGAGCTTGAAACACTTCATTTGAAATCTGTGTTGGTTGTTACTTTACTGCATACTTTTACCACAAATCATGATTCTCCTCAATTTGCATAATGATAACAGAGCATAACTTTTTCAGTGAAATGTGACAAGAAAAAGTCACCTCTAGATTTTTTCAGTATGCTCCACAGAATTAAACAGGAATTTTTTTCACAGTCCTTTAACCCTTTGAATATCACAGTGACCTGATGTACCAGTAATTCTAACCTGATGTCTACTGGAGGGTCTACGAAGGCAATGGAAGTAAGTACAGACAACCACTACAAAGTTAGAAAGCTGAAACAGCAGCCAAAAGGATAGAATACATTAGTATAATTATAAAAAAAACACTTTTATATCTAATTATGATAAATACAGTCATAAGTCTTTCTTTCTTGACAATTATATTTTTATATTATATACTTCCTAAAAAGAATCAGTGCCAATGGCTTTCTTTGACAACTTGACCCAGGGCCCTACAATCCTCGATATTGTAAAAATCACATTTAATTCGTTTTTTTAAGAAATATATATTTTTTGTTTTATACTTGCCAATGCCAATGGCTTGATCAAGTTTATTATGAGACTTGCCCTAGAATGGATCATGGGAAATCCTAGCAGATTGTCCATAGTTCTCTTCAATTAAGTTATTTCAAGAGCCTTGTCCATCTGTTACCTTGGCAGCAGTGACCACTGCGTTGCCATGGCAAGGTTTACACAAAAGGGCGTGGCGTGGGAAAGAGTCCACGGGTCAGGAGTGAGGGCTATGGGGTCGAAGGTCACAGCCAGCTGGACAACAGACAAGAGAAGATGTGGGTGAGAAAAAGGGGGTGGAAGGGTAACAGAGGAGCTGACCGACCGGACACAACAGGACATTAACATTGAACTGAGAGAAGATAAATGCGGAACCCGACTGAGGCCCACTGACCACTGTTGAAGGAAACCTGCATTTCAGCGAAGGCCTACTGTTGTCTAATCATGCATGCCGTTTGACACGCAATTGACTCCTCTCAATGCCCACAGAAATCCAGCTATTGAGATCTGAGGTGGGCTATGTATCTTTTATATTCATTCAAGAGGGAAAGCATTTGTCTAGAATGTTTTATTTCAGTTGCTTTTGAGAAAATAAGTCTTCACACAAATTTTTTACACATATGGCAAACCATGTGTATCCAAGCTCACTGAGGGCACAAATAATGTTCACCATTAAATAAACACACCAGTTATTGCAGCTTTATTTGCACTGTTACTGTAAAGAAGGCAGTATTATTGTGGTATGTCTCTAATCATGACATTCACTAACCAGTGAAAGTTTCAGACCGGTACTGTTTGCTGCCCATCCCCTTTTTTCAAGAGATCAAACACTGGAACAAAATATATCGCCCGTTATTTAATTTTTACTGAATCATCCGTGGTCCATTATTTGATGACAAAATACGATAGAAGCATTCATGCTCTACTGCAAGGAAACAAGGAAGGATCATTTCACCCTAGCCTTGGGTGACTGGTCCAGAGGCCCACAGTAATGCTACTGAACCTCAGAGGACTTCAACATGAGTACTATAGTACAAAATTAGTATTTGTACAGAATTATGCATGCACCCACAAAACATATATTCATAGGAACCATGCCAACAAGCAGTGTCAAATTTAATAAACACACAGCACAACTCAGATTATGTGATGGAGCCAAAAACAAGTCACTGTGATTTCAATAAATAATAGGATACATTTAGAACATCTTGACAGATTACACTTCAAAGGGAAATGATACAAAAATTGCTTTAAAAGATATATAATCAGCATTATATCTGCAACCATAACATAAGGTATTTGTCTTAACACACTATTTACTGTTTTAATTAATTGAATGATTCAATTCATTTTTTATTCGTACAGTCCATTTGACAAAGGCCTATGTCTCAAAGAATTTCCCAGACATTGTGTGTCTAGGCCCCTAAGAGCAGTTAAGGGCGATAGTGACACAGAATAAACTCCCTTGAGGAAATGGGAAGAAACCTTCAGTGGATCCTGACTCAGGGGGTAGCCACCCACTCCTGGGAGACACTGGGCAGAGAACATGATTTTAAAACAAGTGAGCAACTACACTATGTGTGACTGCATGCCTAATGGAAAAGACTGTACATTTGCAGGATAATATGTACAGTAACTCTTCATTGAAAGGAGGAGTTAATGAGGGAAAAGTGGATTTCAGCATAGCTGAAACAAGAAAACTTTTTAATGTCATATTGTTTCTTTTGGAGAGTGTTATATTGAACTGCATGGAAAGCCTTATTTTTATTATTTTAAACCTCCAACTGTAGTAAAAATGAAGGTAGACAAAATATAAGCAATTATATTATACTTACCCCTTTTGTAATAACACTGAAAGTGTTCTTTGGTATTGTTCAGATGTAGATAACGTTTTGAGGTCAGCAGCATCTAATGCATATCTAAACATCATGCATTTCCTGCTGTTATTATAAAAGTGACACGTGTAACATGATTACACAAACAAGACAGGGTGCAGACAGCAAACAAAGGGTAGCTTACCTTGAACTCCAGCTGGTCAGTCAGAGGGTGGGGTGATGGCAGACTATGGCAGGTCTGGCTAAAGTGAGAAGTGCCCTGGGGTCGGGGAAAGGGGGGGGGGTGGTGTGAAGGGATCAATCAAGGAGGCTACTTGATGACCAGATGCCCAATGTTCATATGACCAAAAAGAAATCTATAATTACATATACATTTTGATATATTTCAAATCCCACCCCTCTCCAAGACATGGAATATTATGAAAAAAGCTGTCATCAGTGCTGGCGACAGATAACTTATATTACATACTCTGATTCAGCTCACACTCACACACATATTGTACATATATGTACATACACACATGCACAAGAAAATGGACACACATGCACTCACAGACAGGCGCACAAACACATTCACACACACATATGCACATATTTATTTCAACTGGGTATGAATACTATGTTTGCATATTATTCAGCATGTTTATTTTCCATGAAGGTATTACTGAAAATAGAGATAGACAGATTATTAGATCCAGTATTTCCTAGGAAGAGTTGGTGATTTGCACCGGGATTCTGGTACATTCCTGCTCTAAGGACTGAAATAAGAAGAAAAGAAGGAAAAAAAGAAGCAGAATATAGCTGAATCATCCATTAGCTATATCGACTTATTACTGGTCAGTGTCACAGGAGGTCCTGGGGCCTATTCCAGCGTGCATTGGGCAAGAGGCAGGAATACACAGGACAGTTCACCAGCCCATCGCCGGGCACACACACTCATACCTAGTAGCAATTTAGCCTTTCCAATGAACCTAACCTGATGTCTTTGGACTGTTGCAGGAAAACAGAGTACCTGGAGGAAACCCACACAAGCATGGGGAGAACATGCAAACAGGATTTGAACCAAGAACCTTCTTGCTGTGAAGCAACAGTGCTACATACTGCACAACCATGCCGCCCTTTGAATGAATCAATACAATAAATATTCCACATCATGTACTCATGTGCCACTAGAATGGTAGCCAAACTATCAAATCAATGTCACAGGCAGGATCGTTGCAGCAATATTTAAATCAGAGGCCTGACAAATTTTCAATTGTTATGTCCTTTACGGAGGTGTGTTTTTTTCATTCAATGTTTTGATAATGTGTTTGAAATTAAAATGGTTTTTGTCCAAATTAAAAATCAATCAATGCTTACAATTTTTACATTCTTTGAAAAGGTAATATTTTATTATTTCATGTTTTTATCGAAGTATCAAGAAATAGTTTTTTATTCCCAAAAGAAACAGTTGTTTTCTCAAAGTATATTATCCAAGGGTCTTTTTCCGGATCCAGAAGCTCAGTTTTATAATACCAGGAGGGTGCTCCAAATTAGTGTCCCTGACCTGAAACAATGACAGGGATACAAGTCAAACACTGCCTATGTTTCTTCTTTATTTATTGTACATGGAAACAAAATTTACTCTAATTCAAAAGAGCATTGTTTTTTTTTTAAAAACTCACGATCACAGGTATAGCAGATGAAATTGAGCCTCTCTGTTTCTGGCAAGCTGACCCAATGATGCTCCCCTCCAGATTCAACAGCTCCTGCATGACCACACACTTCCATCCCAGCTGGCTCATGTCCATGAGCCCAGTTCTGGTAACAGCCAGGCTCAGATCTTACCCAGAACCAGAATTTGAAGGCACAGGTGAAGCGCAGGCCCAGCCAAACATGGGCAGTGGAAGCATTCTCAGCCTTTCTTGCCACCCAGTTCTGAGTGGCTGCAGTGGTCACAGACACCAGGTTGACATGGTGCTCTCTGCAATAGTGCAGGGCTTCACTCCAGGTCTTATTCTCCTGAAGCAGAATCAGATAATCTGCAACGGGTGAAATGATTCTCATTGAATTTAAACAATACATCTGTGTTAAGGTTAGTTGATGAGGAGCAATCTCTGTGAATTCGATGCTATACAAAATGGTTTCCAAATTAGACAAAAGCCAATATTGGACAGAAAGATTTCTAAAGTACCCAGTTGAAATATTGTTTCATATACATCCATGTGATTCATTTTCTTATTTATATTTACATCATATTAATTTCTAAATAGCATTATCATTGTTTTTAAGAAGATGAAGAAGAAATAACATAAACTAATTAGAAAAATACTCCATAATTACCTCCAGCTGAGCGTTCTATTATTGACTCTTCAGTTGTTGAACGTTCTGTATATTTGTACGTGGTGACTGACGTCTGTTTATCAATGGGGCCTGTAGTGGTGATGTATTTTTCAAATTGAGTAGTTTCACGTTCAGTGGTTCGTGGCTCAGTAGTGCTTTTCTGAGGAGTGTGTTTAGATGCTTGATTTGTAGTTTTATCGCTGTGCGTTGCACTCTCAATGGTGGGCAGAGGGGTTTTGGACTTCATTCCTGTGAATTATATAAAAAATAAATATATTACAAATCACCATATTGTTAAAACAGGGTTATGTGCTGTGTTTTCCAACAGTGGGAAAAAGAGTCTTTGGCTGTCAGTTGTTCTTAAACCAATAGGTGTCACAAAAGCAACAATCATCAATACAAGATAAAATAGAATCATAAGAATTTCATGAAAAAGTTGCCAATTAGCATGCAGTAATTACTATAATGACTTTTTGTGATCAAGTGTTTATTGTCAGAGATGATAGGATACAAAATACAAGAGACTTTAGAAAAAAAAATCCCCCACCCCCACCGCATGGCACCCATTATTTGAGATTTAAAAAGTATATATATATATATATACTGTGAGATCCATAATGTTTGGGACAACAACATTATTTTCTTGATTTGACTCTGTACTCCACAATAGGTCTAAAAAGATGCTGTGATTTCTATATTTTGTAAATTATATATTTTGGTTTGACCATGTAGAAATCACAGCATTTTTTAGACACAGCCTCCCATTTTAGGGCACACTTTCTAAACCTGTTTAATGTGTTGCATAATTAACAGGCTGATTCAAAAGTCTGCAGCCAAAAGCAAATCCAGGTCAACTTACTGCCTTGACAGAAGAAAGGCCGACTCCTCTTGCACTGAAAGTCGTTCCATTCCCCAGAGTTGTCCAGCACAGCTGCCACACAATTCTGATTTCCTCCAAAATTGTTTGGTTGTTTTGACCTCCAAAATCGGAATGAGGAGTTACTGTGGTCAGACCACTTCCAGGGATCACTGAACAGCCCAATCCATGCACTCTCTGACTGTAACACATTCAGTATTTCCTGGTTCTCTGACTGGTTCCGCACACTGACCAGATCTTCATGATTCTGCCTACAGAAGGTCTGAGCTTCTCTCCATGTCTTTCTTTGCCGAAGCAAGATGAAGCCCTTGTTGTCATTTCTTCTTCCTGGCAATATGTAAACACTGTGAAGTCATTATTCATCTATCGAAACTGAACAGCAGGAATCACATTTCACAATTCATAGCACGATATAGCAATTAGCAGGATATTGACATTTAGACAATATTAAAATATTTCATAGTCTGTAAATCACATAGACTTTTGGTCTCTGTGACATAAATCTGTTAAAAATAAATGGCAAAATGTTATTTAAATATTCCATACCCTAGAATGCTGAAAACTACAATACTGTGTGTGAAGAAATAGAAACAAACAAAGTACTAACCTTTAATGCATATAAAGTGTTTTTTATTGTTGCAGTCATCATCAAACCATTCACCAGTGTGGTACATTGCTGCACACTCACTCTCGTTGCGATCAATATTCGGTTCTCCCTGCTTCCAGTTTCGAAAGTCAAACTCCCTGTCACTGTAAAATTCTCTGTCTGCCAAGGACCAGTGCCACTTGAACAAGTCTCCCCTTTCTAGTCCTATCCATGCCCTGCCTGTAAAACCACTGCGCACAGCCTCTGTTATGCTCCCAATGTCATCTCTGTCGTAGATTGTCACCAGGTCTGAGTACTTTTCCCTGCAGTATTTCTGAGCTTCTGTCCAGTTCTTCTGGTCAATCACAAAGTGATACTGAGGTGAGAGCCCTGATATCAGGGAGCAAAGTCCTGTGAAATGAACAGAGAGATGACATAAACTATTTTTGATGGACAGGGTCTCCTACACACAATTCCCCTCTCTCTAGTTCAAGTTCCTTATGAGAAATAAATATAATTGATTTGTTTATTTTATTTTTTGACTCCAAAATGCCTTCGTAACCTCCAAAATAAAGGTTCATTGTATGAAATGTTCACCAATGAACTTGCAGTGCTACAATATGAGATTAGTGGAATGTCTTACTCTTTTACCTACAGCCAGTTTGAAATGGAGGTCTTTTCCATTTCGGAAAATTTGCCATAGTTCTCAAAAGATAATCAACATGAATAATTATGTTAAGTTCTCAAAAAACAGTCAATATGAAATATAATGTTAAAGGAAACTTGAAACAAGCTCTGGTTCGGCTGGTTGAATGCCCTAAACATTCTCTTTAAATTCCCTTGTTAGTTTTCAACCACATATTTCCATGCAAGAGCTCAATCACATGCACTGAAATGTTCTCTCTCTTCTTTGTCTCCTTAGAATGCTCAGACTATAGACTTTAGGCTACATTTTTTTAAAAAGAAACCGTATTAAATTTACCCTTAACTGCCTCCATGCAAGAAATATTGTTAAATGGCACTCACCTATGATAATCAGGACAGGAAACATACTGGCTGTGTTTTTCATAACTGTAGATACATAATTCCATGTAAGAGCTCAATCACATGCACTGAAATGATTCACTCTTTTCTTTGTCCCCTTTGATTTCTCAGACGATAGACTTTAACTACACGTTTTTTTTTTTTTAACTACATTAAATCTACCCATAACTGCATCCATGCAAGAAATACTGTTAAATGACACTCACCTACGATAATCAGGATAGGAAACACACTGGCTCTGTTTTTCATGGCTGTAGAAACATATTTCCTTGTAAGAGCTCAATCACATGCATTGAAATTGTTCACTCTCTTCTTTGTTTCCTTAGAATCCTCAGACGATAGAATTTTTTTTTAAACAAGCTGTTTTTTTAAACAAGCTATACTAAATTTACCTATAACTATTAGCAAAAATATTGATAAGTGACTCACCTAGAACACTCAGGTAAGGAAACACACTGGCTCTGTTTTTCATAACCGTGTATTTTCAACGGACACTCACTCTATACCGCTTTAAGCATAACACACAAAGACACACTTCATTCTGTCTTAACTGCTGTTGTCTTGAAAGTATCTCTAAAGTGCCAGCTATGCTAGCTAAAATGACACTCATGCAATGATTCACTCCCCCTCCTTACCTACCTATTGTTGTTCATCACTTTTTACTCACTGTGTGGAACTGCTTTGCCCCACATAGTTCCTCTCACATGTGTCTGTTTCACAAAAACAACAGAAATGAATATATTTTGAACAATGACTTCTTGTTTTTTGAGTAAGAATGCCACTTGGCCAGTTGTCACAAACATTTATTTTGAGGTGTCCTCAGTGCTAATTTGCACAGAAAAGAGTGGTTCTTCAGGTCGAGGCTATTATTTTAACAACCTCTGTGAGGGCATAGGAGATAGGAAGAAAGGAATGCTGTTCAGGGTCACATTTAATAGAAATGTCAGAGCATGTAGTGATCACAGAAAGTGATAGGGGTTTCATGACATGGCGTCCTTTGTAATTCCTTGACAAGTGAGACAGCCACCATTACTTCTTGTGCTTTCAGTGAGTTTCACTGTATACGCCATCCATAATTCTAGTTCCAGCTAAGGTTGTGGACAAATTCTATTATTTTTGGTCCCTTTCAACAATACCCATCATCCACAGACACAGAAAATGAAGATAAGTCAGCCTGGTCAGTCAAACGTATTTTACTCATTCACCAAAATAAGCCTACCTCGCCCTGTATTATGTGTTAAAAATGAAGTATGGATGGTTTTAAATTCTCCAGCAAAATAATTTTAAAAAGGTAGTTCTAAACCATACGTAAGTATCTTTGAACTTCCTCCATTTTTATATAGTTGTGTTTTGTGAACATGAACATTTATAGTTTTATCATTGTTCTACTTGTGGGTGTGCCAAATATAAACCTATTTTCCCTACCTTACGTAGTCCCATGGCGAAATACAAACACAAAAATATTTAGATTTTTTTCAATGTTAAGCATCACCGAAACTAAAGTTTCTTGAATTGTTGTGACCATGAAAGTGTTTTTTATTTTGTAACATTTTTAAAAATTTTTTATTAACATTTATCACTTCATATAATTATTGTGGTATATTATAAAAGTTACCAAATGCTCTCTGTCTGGTACAGATTTGGGTTGTTCAGTAATATTATTTTCTCTGTCTTGAAAATAATATTCTTGACTCAATGCAGCAAAAAGGGGGGCTCTGCGCAGCTCTCAACAATAAAAATGCCTAAAAAACACTGTCAGGTGAGATTTTGGTCAAAAATTCCCTTATGTGTCACAATGTGCAAATATGAAAATATAAAGCCTGGTCAAGTCTGGTCAGTTGCCACTCAGCCATGTCTTTTTCATTGGTGGAAAATGCTGTAGCTTGCAAATGACATGCAGATGCATGATGATGCAAATAACATGGTCCTGATTTGAAAGACTTTTGAGATCAACTTACTTGTAAAGGATAAGACTGGTGTAATTCTAACATTTTCTTATTGTCAACATGTCATTTTAAAAGATAAAAACCTACAATACTTCTGTCCAATTCAGTACTGTCTGACCTTCTCCTATCCCACTTACAGCTTAAACAGGAAGCCATTTGTTCCAATTGTGCAAACAAATAATTAATAGCCCAGAAAGCCATATCATTTTCAGAAAACGCAACCTAATATCATGAAAAAAATGGCCAGTGTAGTTTTTATCCAATTTACTTCAAAACGGACCAAATTGTTCATTTCGATGGGGACTATTTTCAGCATGTCAGTGCCTAAATGAAACTGAGCTTTGCACATGTCGAAAAAGCAATCGTTGTTACTTCATGAAGTTGATTCAATAAAAACTGCAAAGGTCAGGTTCATTGTAAGATGAATTATGCTCACCAAAGCAGTATAGCTCTTTGACTTGTCTTTTTGGTGGCTGTGTAGTATAATGGATAAGGAATTGGTTTTGTAACTTAAAGGTCACAAGTTTGATTCCCGGGTAGGACACCGTTGTCGTATCCTTGAGCAAGGTACTTAACCTGCATTGCTTCAGTATATATCCAGCTGTATAAATGGACGCAATGTAAATGCTGTGTAAGTCACTCTGGATAAGAGTGTCTGCTAAATGCCTGTAATGTAACATAACTTTTCAACAGTTTTTTTGGACAACAATTGAGTTCTACGACTACTGGAATATTGGCTATATCTGGGGTTGCCTATAATGAATAACACTTGCTGGTAGGATAAATTCATTGTAGGTTTCGGTCTTTTCATCTACAGTGAGCTCAATAACATTTAGGACAAAGACATTGATTTGGCTCTGCACTTCACAGTTTTCCATTGTTAATCAAATAATTCACAAGTGGAAAGTGCAGATTCACAGCTTTTATTAAAGGGTATATTATAGACTTTGATCTCACCATGTAGAAATCACAGAACTTTTTATACATAGTCCCCCCATTTTAGGGCACCATAATATTTGGGACAAATGGCATCACAGGTGTTTCTGACTAGTCTTCTGTGGAAGCAAATCCTTGCAGCAATGCCCCAACATCTATAATAAATCTTTCCCAGAAGAGTGGAGGTTGTTATAGCAGCAAAGGGTGGACCAACTGAACCGAATATGAATTTTGAAACTGTTATGTGCTTAAAGGAGTACCATGGTGATTTTCACACTTTCTCGGTTTTATGTGCTATTTGCACAAGAGGCATTGAAGAAACACAGTAAGCAAAGTATTAAATATGTCCGTTCTGTATTTTTGGAGAAATATGCGTTTTAAATTCATCGTCCTATTTTCAACCGGTTGAGAAAGTTGTCATTTTTCTACGTCACGAATACAGTAACCACTCCCATTTCCACGCCCCGTAAAGAAATCTGACAGGACACACCGTCCTGCTGTTCAGACAATGCAAATATTTGACTAACGTTAGGTTCACTTAAATTAGAGTGCCTTTAGATTATTTCTGGTTATATTCATTTAGCTAGCTAGCTAACGTTAGCTAGCTAGGAGGTTTGCTTTCATAAGGCAATGTTATCGATAACGTTAGCTTGCTAGTTTGCTTTTATGAGGACGTTATAGTTGTGCTTTTATCTTAACTTGGCTAGCTAGATAGCAAAAATTATAATTGGATATAAGTCAACGTCCTTACCTTAGCTATCTATCGATACTTGATATACTACTAAGCTAGCTAGCTTGTGAAAATTCAGTCTCCCAAAGAGAGCGTATCATGGGGGAAGCTTTAGTAACGGGGCACGGTCTGTCAATCATAGCTAACTGACAGTTCTCATTACCACGCCCAGACGGTTCGGGTGAATTTTTATAGTGGGAAATTTAGGCTTAGAAAAATACGTTTTAAAGTACATTGAAATGACTGAAGAATAAAAAAATTATGCACATTTGTTTTGTTGTTGCCTGAAGACAACTGGGAAGTGTCACGTTCAACCACCATGGTACTCCTTTAAATGAGGTAAGTTGCTAACAAGTAGCAATATTGAAACAGTAACAAGTGGTCGCATTCCATGAATGTTACATCACCACCACTCAAGTTTCATACCAGTCTGCCTGCATGAGATTTTGCTCAGATATAACCTGCATGCCTACTTTCTTTGGCAATAAACTAAAAAACAAATTACCTTCCTAATTGGTTGCTGGTTTAAACATTTTATGACATTCTCTTTTGAACCAACATTTTTTTTTGTTCTGGAAATATTGCAGATATTTTTATGCAGTTTTTTCCATTGATATCTCATTTTGTAGCTCATAATTTCACAGCAAATGAAAAACAAAAAATATCAAAAATTTCAAAGATCCACTTTACCACTTTCATGTTACAACAGAGAAATGTAAGTTTTTAATGCACTAGCACAGCATCTGGTAATATACCGGAATTGGAATTACTGAGAGACTAAACAATTTCAAATAACCTTCTGTCCTGCTTATATTGAAACTGGATAACCACTAAACACTCAATTATTCACAAAGGCCTTGTGATATTAGTGTCACAAAAACTGAAAAATAAAAAAATACATAAGGAGGGAATGTTATGTTTTTACAATGAATGAGTGATATTTCATAAAAAGATTATATTTAACCCATTCAGACTAATAAAAATGGTTTCAAAACATTTTTATAAATATATATTATATACTTAGTATATATTAAAATATATATATTAAAATTTTCGATTTTGAATCCAACAATTTGACCTACTTGGTGTAAACAGGTGTCACAAAGTATTCGGATAAAGAAGACCTTTGCCATGCAGCTCCTGCGTCCCTTAGCCTACGTAGCTACATATGGACGGATGGAGAGACAGTGGCAATCCTCACTGAGAAATGATTATACAAAGTTTTAAAGTAATAAGAGTATTATGTAGGTAAATGTCTAAAGGGTTGCCCTCGAGGTGGCCACCGGAAGTAGAACTTGTTTGCTAGTTTTTCGTTTGAACAACAGATGGGTGAAAGTGAAGTGTTGGGTTGACCTTAAGGCCTCATTTCTCGTTTTTGTATCTATTTGGCGGCCCTGGAGTGTTCACCGTTTATGTTATGTTCTGTAATTCAACCCGATGCTTGCATTCAGTTAGACTAATTTAACGTTTAGGTTACGCATCACAGATAGCTGTCTATCTTTGTCGGATGTTGTGGGCCATAAATGAGTTGACTAGCCGTCAGCAGGCTAACTAGCTAGCTAACGTTACCTTTCAAGTTAGAGTTAGCTCGCTTACTGTGTGTAGCGTAGCTGTCTTGTTATCCAGCTAGCGTGGTGGCTTTCAGATACGAACGGGGATATGTTTTGACATATTTGTCGTAAGTAACTTAGCGCTAGCTAGAGTTGTTTAATTACATTTGTTGATTATTTCCTTGAATATGAAAATTAGGGCATTTGTAAATACTAACAACCAAGATACCTAACTACCAAGCACAACGTTGTGAGCTAAGTCAGTTAGCTAGCCCTATATTATTTTGTAAACCAATGCTAACGTTTGAAGGTTTAGACTACTAGCTAGCTAACGTTTGCTAGTTTATGGCTAGACCTAACGAAATAGGCAGCCTGCAAGCGAGCCTTTCTCAAATTGGCTGTTTGAGTATTGGAGTGCTACGTTAGCTACCTATTATTAGATATATATCTATATATTAGTAGTCGTTGAAGTCTGTTTTGCTATTTACAACTTCGCTATCCACCAACCAGGTATTAGCCTTGAGCTAGTCCGCGGTGTTCTGTTGATTATTAGGCCTAATACAGCACGTTTGATAGTGGGATTTTAACGTGGTCTGAACGTATAAAACCTACAAAATCCGTAAAGCTACGGGACAGCCATGGGCGATAGTAGAGGTAAGACATTGATTTTAAATTATAGTGTGAGTGAGAATGGGTTATTTTTGGTGCTGCATAGAATCTGTTGATATATCATGAATTGGCTAACGTTAAAATTAGCTAGCTAATCCACTATGGGTTTTGATCTGCTATCGTAGAAGCAAGCTATTTTACTAACGTTAGTTTATCTAGAGCCACTGTTCAGTTCCTGCAAACAACTTGCCTGCTATGGATTTCTAATAATATTGTTTGGAAGTTCACACATAAGCTACCCATGTAACCAACAAATTTAACTTAAATGATCTAGCTAATGTTAACCGCAAGGTATCCGTGATTTTGTAAGGTAAAATGTGCTTGGTTCATTTGCCAGTTTGCAACCGAACAGCCTACTGTGGTATTCGAACTAGCTGCATGGCAAATGGCTGGCTAACTAGCCTTTGCTAACTAAACTATTTAGTCCGTTAACACCAGTCTGTAAACTTAATATATTAATAGCAGTGTTCATTCTGTGGCAGTGTCCATTTTAATTAGCAGCATTTGCTGCTCTACGCCTACGGTCGTGTGGCTTAAAGTAACCATCCATTCCATGTCAGAACATTCTGTCCTAGTACACCGTCGCTGTGGTAAGCAGATGGTCTATAACGTTTGTTACTTTATTAATAGCAGCTGGCTAATATTGAGAACTTTTGTTTAATGACATTTTGTAGACGACTAAGGAGTGGTTTTTGGCGACTGATCTGTTTAAGGGGTATAAGTATTAACTTGCACTGCTTACTCTAGCTTAAAATTTTCTGTGTTCTAGAATTATTGTGCCAATTGGGATATTTAATTTATTAAAAAGAACGTATTAATTGCCTTTATGCTTTCATATACAGAGAGGCATTAAACAGGTCTTTTTCTGGTATTTTCAATTGAAGTGCTTTCCCAAATATTTGGTATCAATAATGGAAAAAACCGATGCCTTTTCTGGGCACTTAATAAGGCTTTTGAAATCGCTAGTGAAAACTATTGTGATAGTACAATATTTATAGGAATATGTATTCGTAGGCTTGAAAATATGTTTACGATTGTGACCGTTTTGCTTAAACACCTGTGACCGACCGTGGGTACAAAAACCTTGGTGCAATTAATGTCAATGTCCAGGGTCACAAGACACTTTTTTTGTTTGTGCTTATCGATGATATCATGTCTGCAGACAGTACATGCAGACGGGTTCACATTGGCAAGTGCAGACAGAACTATTGGTAACATTGGATCGCAGTTTTAGAGGTAATGCTGTGACGTTGAATGGCTAGATGGATACACACCTCAATTGAAAGTAAGGATGTGATGGGCTTGGAAACGAGAAGGGACATCCCAAAATTGGGGAGAAATTCATTTTGCTTAAGTTTTTTCTCTTTGAAAATGGTAGCATTGGCTAACTTTTTTGTGTACTGAATCAACAGTATGATAACTCGCTATTCAGTGGACTGTTAGCCATGCTAGGTTAACCTACTGATCAGCTAAACTACTGCAGTCTCCACAATGATGGCTAGCTATCTAATTACTGGTTCTGGATCTGTTGATGTAGCTGGTTTGCTTGCTAGCTGATTCTTGCTTCTAGGAAGATTGGTCATGTGATGCTCATTTGTGTATTATGGAATTTTCATGTCTTTAAAACTATTGTATTTTAAATTAAGAATGCTGGTGTTATTAAATAAAAACACTGAATGCAATAACTGGGTAGTAGCACTGTCAGAATATGTCTATGATCATGCTAGATGTTAATTGGTGGAACTTATGGGCTATAACAGCTCAACATTTTGTAAGGAGTTTGCTGAAACGAAGTATTTTAAAATAAGATCCAGATTATTTCGTAGCCAAGATAAGGATTTGAAAGTTTAAAAAAAAATTGGTTAAAGGAGAGTGGTCAGTCTCCCTTGCATTATTCAGATGGGGAGATATCAGAGAGGCTTGCAGGAAAACAGGTCAGAGATCAGAAGGTGGCACAATGGGAGATCCAACCCTGTCCTATGGGCTGAGCCACACATTTCTCCATGATCAGTGAATATCGGCCGCTGTATATTTGTCCAGTAATTGTGCATCCGCTGTAAGGTCCTGTGATTGTAGTCTGAACTGTCCCTGGCTCTCTCTGCCCCTCCAGATTCACGCAGCCCAGACAGCTCCTCGGTTTCCTCCCCTCCCTCAGGCCAGTGTTCTCCTCAGGCAGCATCCATGACCTCCCTGCCTCCCATCACTTCTGCAGTCAGCAGCCCCATCAGCAGCCTGGGCTCTCCCTTCTCCGTCATCAGCTCCTCCCTGGGATCACCTGGGGCCCCTGGGACTCCCTCTGTGGGCTACAGCAACATCAGCAACCCCCAGGTCAGATGCAGATGTTTGGGGATTCCCCGAGCGCTCACAAACTTTACTCTACAGACAAACTCGTCATCTGTGTGGATCGGCTTCCATCTGATATTAGGGATGCTAATGATTAATTGATGATGGATTATTCTTCATTTCGTATTCAGGTTGATTGAGCTTAGCGATTAAAAAGTAATTTTATTTTGGGTCTCCTAATGTTGCACCCTCTTTCAGTGAAAACTTAATGATTTAAATTGTCCACCAGATGGAGCTGAGGTAGGCTTGGACATCTACATCCTGGTCCTGGGCCCTGTTTCACGAAGGAGGATTACTTAGTTAGCTGCATAACTGCACCAAGTAAAACTCAAGAGTCCTCCCAGATCTGGAACATGGACTGAAGTAAAAAGAGCTGTTATTCAGCTAACTCGGTAATCCTGCTTTGTGAAATGCCTCCCTGGTGCCAATTTCCAGTGCATAGGCGAGTTGTTTACTGCTATGTTCCTTTTGCATTGACTGGTTGGTGAGTTGAAATTTATTGTTACACACGAAGACCATATCCTTGGGCTACATCTATTCTGTTTTAATAAACAATTTAAGCGTATCAGACTGAAGGAAGCAACATTTTGTCTAAATTTAACATCTAAACAAACCTTGTTCTGTGCTTTCACATTGTGCCAGACACTTTTATCTAATGCGTTTTGAAAATTGGTGAAAAGAAACTCATTCACCAAGCCTGGAGTCAGGAAAAGTGTTGCCTCTTGCTTCACTTACATTGTTACTGGTGAGTTGTATAGTCAAGGGAATTTACCTTCACGACTACCGGTTATTCATTCACTAGCAATAAAGATCTTCGATCAAAGAAATTGTATAAAATGTGCATCCTATCAGATGTGGTACGGATAAATGCAGCAGTATCACAGAACATTTAGTTGTCTTATGAATAGGAGCTCTTTGGCACTGGGAGGGCAGGGGGTGTTGTTTTGAAAACACAACGACTAGAGACATTTTATCTTTAATTTATCCCATAAAAAAAGCCCAAAAATACACTCAAACTAAAACAAGTCCAAAAAAACTGCAACCAACTCTTTAAATTTAACAGAGACTTAAAAAAGCCAAAAATAAAAATAAGTGGCTTATAGCAATCAGACTTAGCAACATTGGAAGGGGAAAAAATGTACACGAAGACAGATATAGTTACAGAAATAAACAAATAATGTACTCACAATCTTCCGAACAAAACACAGGGAGGCGGCCGCTTAATGCAAAATCTGACGGCCCTTCAATGGCAGTTTTTCTCCTGATGAACGATATTTATGATGGTGTTTTCTTTATTGGTTCCCTGAGACACTAAAACACTTTGATTGATGTGACTTGGACCAATAATTATTGAGAAAAGGAGAGCGCAATGCCACTACGTTTGGAATGCCATGTTAAGAACACCGCAAACTTCGTACTCAGAAATCAGAATACCACAAGTCTACATTAAATACAAAAAATCTTTTTGGATGAGGGTGAATCTATTTCGGCGGGCCGTTCAAATGAAGTCAATTTATGGGAAACGCTGCTGATGTTAACTGCACCAGTCTAATATAAGAAATATCCTAACCTGGATATTGCTGTCGGAAAGGCGCCCTGTATGATTGGAAGGTGTCTTTACTTCATATATTGTGATTCTTTCTAGTTATCTCTGAATTTACCAGCTCAAATATGAAATGAGCCTTTTCACAGTTCCCCCCACTCAGGCCTCTTCTGTTGTTGCTCATTGTGCACATCTCCTTTCTCCCTTTGTCTCCCTTCTGCCCGTTCCCCCTTTTCTTTGGCCCCTTCTCTCAGGTGAACTCCACGGTGTCCGTCTCGGGGCCGCACTCGGTGAGCAGCTCGGACGACGTGAAGCCCCCACTCGGACTCAAGTCTCAGCCCGCCCACAGCCCTGGAGCCGTGATGTCACAGAAACGGCTCTGCGGCATCTGTGGGGACCGCTCCTCTGGTGAGCTGAGTGCAGGGGAAAGGGCGGATGGTGGAGGGGAAAGAGGGGATGGTGGAAAGGAAAGAGGGGATGGTGGAGGGGAAAGGGCGGAGGGTGGAGGGGAAAGAGGGGATGGTGGAGGGGAAAGAGGGGATGGTGGAGGGGAAAGAGGGGATGGTGGAAAGGAAAGGGGATGGTGGAAAGGAAAGGGGATGGTGGAGAGGAAAGGGGATGGTGGAGGGGAAGGAGGGGATGGTGGAGGAAAGAGGGGATGATGGAGGGAAAGGAAGGGATGGTGGATGGGAAAGGGGGTGGTGGAGGGGAAAGAGGGGATGGTGAAGGGGAAGGAGGGGACGGTGGAGAGGAAAGGGGATGGTGGAGGGGAAGGAGGGGATGATGGAGAGGAAAGGGGATGGTGGAGGGGAAAGGGGATGGTGGAGGGGAAAGGGGATGGTGGAGGGGAAAGGGGATGGTGGAGGGGAAAGAGGGGATGGTGGAGGGGAAAGAGGGGATGGTGGAGGAGAAGGAGGGGATGGTGGGGAGGAAAGGGGATGGTGGAGAGGAAAGAGGGGATGGTGGAGGGGAAAGAGGGAATGGTGGAGGGGGAGGAGGGAATGGTGGAGGAAAGAGGGGATGATGGAGGGAAAGGAAGGGATGGTGGATGGGAAAGAGGGGGTGGTGGAGGGGAAAGAGGGGATGGTGAAGGGGAAGGAGGGGACGGTGGAGAGGAAAGGGGATGGTGGAGGGGAAGGAGGGGATGATGGAGAGGAAAGGGGATAGTGGAGGGGAAAGGGGATGGTGGAGGGGAAAGGGGATGGTGGAGGGGAAAGAGGGGATGGTGGGGAGGAAAGAGGGGATGGTGGAGAGGAAAGAGGGGATGGTGGAGGGGAAAGAGGGAATGGTGGAGGGGGAGGAGGGAATGGTGGAGGGGTGGAGGGAATGGTGGAGGAAAGAGGGGATGATGGAGGGAAAGGAAGGGATGGTGGATGGGAAAGAGGGGATGGTGAAGGGGAAGGAGGGGACGGTGGAGAGGAAAGGGGATGGTGGAGGGGAAGGAGGGGATGATGGAGAGGAAAGGGGATGGTGGAGGGGAAAGGGGATGGTGGAGGGGAAAGGGGATGGTGGAGGGGAAAGGGATGGTGGAGGGGAAGGAGGGGATGGTGGGGAGGAAAGAGGGGATGGTGGAGAGGAAAGAGGGGATGGTGGAGGGGAAAGAGGGAACGGTGGAGGGGGAGGAGGGAATGGTGGAGGAAAGGGGATGATGGAGGGAAAGGAAGGGATGGTGGATGGGAAAGAGGGGGTGGTGGAGGGGAAAGAGGGGATGGTGAAGGTGAAGGAGGGGACGGTGAAGAGGAAAGGGGATGGTGAAGGGGAAGGAGGGGATGATGGAGAGGAAAGGGGATGGTGGAGGGGAAAGAGGGGATGGTGGAGGGGAAAGAGGGGATGGTGGAGGGGAAGGAGGGGATGGTGGGGAGGAAAGAGGGGATGGTGGAGAGGAAAGAGGGGATGGTGGAGGGGAAAGAGGGGATGGTGGAGGGGGAGGAGGGAATGGTGGAGGGGGAGGAGGGAATGGTGGAGGGAGAGGAGGGAATGGTGGAGGGGAAGGAGGGAATGGTGGAGGGGAAGGAGGGGACGGTGGAGAGGAAAGGGGATGGTGGAGGGGAAAGGGGGGATGGTGGAGGGGAAGGAGGGGATGGTGGAGGGGAAAGGGGGGATGGTGGAGGGGAAGGAGGGGATGGTGGGGAGAAAAGAGGGGATGGTGGAGAGGAAAGAGGATGGTGGAGAGGAAAGAGGGGATGGTGGAGGGGAAAGAGGGGATGGTGGAGGGGAAAGAGGGAATGGTGGAGGGGGAGGAGGGAATGGTGGAAGGGGAGGAGGGAATGGTGGAGGGGATGTGGAGGGGGAGGAGGGAATGGTGGAGGGGATGGAGGGAATGGTGGAGGGGAAAGAGGGAATGGTGGAGGGGAAAGAGGGAATGGTGGAGGGGGAGGAGGGAATGGTGGAGGGGAAGGAGGGAATGGTGGAGGGGAAGGAGGGAATGGTGGAAGGGGAGGAGGGAATGGTGGAGGGGATGGTGGAGGGGGAGGAGGGGATGGTGGAGGGGGAGGAGGGAATGGTGGAGGGGATGGAGGGAATGGTGGAGGGGAAAGAGGGAATGGTGGAGGGGAAAGAGGGAATGGTGGAGGGGGAGGAGGGAATGGTGGAGGGGAAGGAGGGAATGGTGGAGGGGAAGGAGGGGGTAGTTCAGGGGGATTTTCGTTGTGTAACAAAATATTTACACTTGCCAGTACTGATGTGACATTGATACTATGGTGCATCCCTAATGTTACCTAAATGCCAACAGGTGTCGATGACCAACCAATATAAGCTTAATTTAAAATATCCTAATAATAATAATTTGAGAGTGCAGAATGTTGTTGCATGTGAGCTAATCTAATCTGGCTGCAGAGTTTGGTATATAAGCGACAGGAACTGCAATTCCATTGGTGTTTATAGAATGATTTGTGGTAAACTAAGAACTGGTTAACTGCCATTCCGATTGAAGGAAACAGTCTGCCTTTGAGTTGCTGTTTACTAAACTATTTTCATCCAAATTTTGTCCTGCAGTTTATATACTGTTGCCAGCTGATTTTTACAGTCAGTGATCATGCATTCATTGTCACATACAGTAATCCACAACGCTACCAAACACACGAGGTCTGTGTTTCTTAAAAATGAACAGCCTGTGAAACTATGTATTTTTGGTGGTGTTCTGTCAACAGGACACAGGTGTTAACCAGCTCTAACACAGTATTCCTCCCGCCCCCACCTCTCCTCTCTGTTTTTTCCCCTTGCGTGTCTGTTCTGTGTCCCTCCCTCCCTCCCTCCCTCCCTCCCCACACGTCCTGTCCACCATTGCTGGCTTCAGGGAAGCACTATGGGGTGTACAGCTGTGAGGGCTGTAAGGGCTTCTTTAAGCGCACAGTGAGGAAAGACCTGAGCTACACCTGCAGAGACAACAAGGACTGCCTGGTGGACAAGCGCCAGAGAAACCGCTGCCAGTACTGCCGCTACCAGAAGTGCCTGGCCATGGGCATGAAGAGAGAAGGTGATTAACTGGGGCTTGGGCAGTGTACTTCACGCCTGCTGCTGACAGGGGGCGACAGTGAGACAGTTCTGATGGGTACTGCCTGTTGGTATACTTCAGTAAATCGTAGGGAAAAATTTCTGAACATTCCCCCCCCCCCCCCCCCCCCCCTTAAAAACAGACAAGAGATGGTAGAGAAAATTTGTGGCTGTATGTATATATTATATATATATATATAGCCAGGGAGATAGAGGTAGGAATAGCTGGTTGGAAAATGAGATTTGATTATAAGGACATTCACAATTATCCAGTCAAACTTGTCACAATATAGGCAGTGACCCTTCATGTGCATAGCATCAGAACTGTTGGTGTGTTGCCTTGTTAATAGAATACATTTCATTTTAGGTTTGTTTGTCAAGGAACACTGCCCAAACGCTCCCCTCCATTTTCCAGAATATCTCCTAGGAATATCTAGGAACATAAATCCCGCCATTGGCAAGAAAATTCTGTAGAAGTAGCGATGTTTGCGCCCAGTAGTTTCTAGTTTAAGCACCTGAGCCACAGGGTACATTACAGTACTCTCAAAGTCTTCATCCAGTGGATGAAATTACAGTATAGCCATTGACATGTCTCCTTGTACAGATCTCATTCACTAACCATTTAGAATTTGGAAGTGTAGAAGTTGCTGTTGTCTGATCAGCATCACTGTTACCACCTCTGGCTGTGGGCTGTGCAGGTTAATACTACTTACCGCTTAAAATAATTCTGGATGTTCAGTCAACTGTAGCTTTATATAGAAAAAGTTGATATGACTGCCCCCTGTGGGCAGAATATCATTTGAGAGGGGTTTTTATTGATTTACTGAAAATTGAGGCTGTGGTTTGGAAAGCAAAATTGGGCCCCATGCCACACGAACCACACCGATCTCTCTGCCTGTTCAAGGGGATGAACCGAATGAATAAAAAAGGGGAGGAAGCGTGTTTTTGTGTAAAATGTAATCTCTCTCTTCCTGTCTCCCTTTTGTTTCCTCTCACTCCGTTTCTCTTTCCTACAGCTGTCCAGCATGAATGACAGATGTAAGGAGGACAAGGGGCAGGAAGGGGCAGAGATGTGTGCTTTTGCATTTCAGTCATTGCACTTTGTGGACCAAAATTTAGGACTGCATGCATTGTAATTACCGGAGTACAAGTAGGGAAAAAATGTTATTGATAAGAACTCTTCCTTTCAAACCATTGACAGAAATTTGAAATGGTGTATCGAAAGGGCTGCCAAGACTGACTTTTATAGATAAAAATTAATTTTGAAAAGCAACATTACCCGATACGCATGCCACTTAATAATTTCAGCAGACTAAAACGTCCAGACTGTATGTTTGTTGAAACTCCTGTCAAACCTTCTTGATAAGGGAGAAATGTAATTCTATTCCACTTATTATATTTTGGAATATAAATGTTACAAGAACCATGAGGGTAGGGAGTCAAAGGGTAGTGTGTTCTTAAATTTACAACAGCGGAGGCACATGTTCGTTGGTCAGAGAAGTGAAGTGAAGAGTGAGGGAACAGCATCTGGGCAGCCCCTATTGCACCTGCTGTTGGTTCGGTGGATTGATGTGTTGAAAGGAAGAAAACGCGCAAGTTTGAATTTGGGGGGAAATTAAATGCGCATACCTCTTTTGTTCTCTTCTTGCTCTCCTCCTTGTTCAATGTTTTGAGCCCCCTTTCCTCTCTCCTGTCTCTCCCCTCTGCAGCTGTGCAGGAGGAGAGGCAGAGGAATAAGGAGCGCGAGGGGGAGATGGAGTCCACCAGCGCGGTGAACGAGGAGATGCCGGTGGAGAAGATCCTGGAGGCGGAGATGGCGGTAGAGCAGAAGACGGAGCTGCACTCTGACGGGAGCTCCGGGACCAGCTCTGTGAGTGTGGGCCCCGCAGAGCTGTTGGGAGACTGCGCTCTCCACGTCTAACGTACGGGCTTAACGACCCAAAGGGTCCCTCAGATATTTTCACCTGTCTACTGTTTAGCGCATCGACTGAGCAAATGTGAGTAGTTGGGTGCTAGCGTGTTCTGAAGTAAAAGTTCCAGGGAAAGCTATCATATGAGTGAGTTGGTCAATAGCTTCAGCCTTCATTGAGCCATCCTGTTCCTGAAGCAAATCTTTAATTGAACTTCAGCTGGGAAAGACCTCTCCTGGGCCAGGAATAGAAATCCTCTGGTGAATAAAAAAAGTTTTTGCAACCGCATCTGTGCTATTTGCATGTTGTGATTTCCAGTTGACTGTAATGCCTTCCTCCCCCACTGCCTCCAGCCCAATGATCCGGTCACCAACATCTGCCAGGCTGCAGACAAGCAGCTCTTCACCCTGGTGGAGTGGGCCAAGAGGATCCCGCACTTCTCTGAGCTTCCGCTGGACGACCAGGTCATCCTCCTGCGTGCAGGTACCCGCAGCCCCCTGCTCTCTCCTGCTCCTCCCTTTCTAAAGTCATAAACGCCCAGCAGGGGTGGGGCTTAGTGTGACTGCTTACACAGTATAACCTTGCCTCAAGGTTACTGTTTAAATTCCGTGTCTGGAGCTGCACCCGTGTGCATCGTGGACAAGCTCAGACTCTTCACAGGTCGATTGGGTGGACTTGGGTCGTCGGTCACCAGTCAAACCAATAGGATGAATTAGGCCTTTGCTGGAAATTCCTCCTGAGCCAGGCGTGGACTATCCCTGCCCTCAGGACCAGACTGCTGAGCCCTGATTGGTGTGTCTGTCTGTGTGGCCCCTCCCCTCTCTCATCAGGCTGGAATGAGCTGCTGATCGCCTCGTTCTCGCACCGCTCCATCACGGTGAAGGACGGCATCCTGCTGGCCACCGGGCTGCACGTCCACCGGAACAGCGCGCACAGCGCGGGCGTGGGGGCCATCTTCGACAGGTATCGCCGCCGCCGCCGCGAGCCGCGCTGCCACGCCGCTCGTCCGCTGCAGCGTGGGCGCTCCTGCCATGCGCTGACTCGGCGTGGATGCTGCTAGCATTCAGCCATAGGCTGCATGTCTCTCACACTCTCATTCACATTGCTTTGACATCTCTGTCAGTGGAACTGCATGTGGCAGATATACTTTCACAAAGGATGCGTTATCAGTCAACAGACTCTCTTATCCAGAGTATCTTACTACATCATGCATATTGACTCATAAACCCCGGAACTGACACACCCACTGTCACCCATTCTGTACTAACACCAGCAGTCGTCTTCCTGGAAAAGGGGTAGTGTTACATTTTTTAATTTAGCAGCTGCTCTTACCCAAAGTAAGTGAATCATCTGTTGCGGTCTCTTGACTTCAGCTCTATTACATTAAAGGGTTAAATACAGAAAAGGTGAAGTAAAAATCAAGCTGCTAATTTAGTTGACGGAACTATTTTACTCACACATAAAATCGAAGCCTGAAGCAGATTGTTCTGTGCCGTTTAGAAACATCCCCAATCTCTACTATAGTGTGGCACTGCCGCAGGCATTTTCGTGCTTACTCATAAACAGGCTAACGCTGTCTCACGTGTCCTACTGAATATATGTTTAAGATGAGAGCTAACCCAATTTAAGTACCTTGTAGTAATGGAAAATTTTAACAAAATTTACGTACCTGCTAAACCAGGATTATGTACCCAAAGCTACTTTTGTCTGAAAGTTTTCATGCCGCCGGTCAGATGGTAGTTGGTCGGTGGCACTTCTAGCCGCTCAGGGTTCCAGGTCACTGTTCACGTAGTCATTACATTGTTATTAACACAGTGATGGGAGATTTTGACTGCAGGGTGGGCACTGGCTCCCTGTGGGGTGAACAATTCTCGGTTTAACCAGTTGCAGGCTTTTATTAACAGGAGAGATTCCATTCCTTTAACAGGCCTGTCATGTGTTTGTACATCTTAATATGATGGGGCTCACTTGCACGTCCGCCACTGTGCTGCATTATGTGGAGCTTCAGGTCACAGGGGAACTCCTTTGTTTTGCTGGCCTTTTAGAGCCACTGTCCAGGAGACTGCTCATTATTAGGGCCATCAGTTTGTTCCCCCTTGTTTTTTCTCACGTGGTACTTCAGTCCTCCGCCAGCTAGAGGTCGTCATAGCCTCTTTATCAAGCCACTTCTCACACAATTATCACATTTGCGCCACCTCAGTCATCTAAGTCGATAAAGTCATTGCCAGTAATTAAGCGCAGATGATGATCAATGGTGATGATTACAAGTAACGCTTGTGTTAAATTCAGATCAATGACTTACTACCATAGGCATCCTGCACAATTCTTTTTTTTAGAAGCAGTCAGAAATGCCCACATTAAAAAAAAAAAAAAAAAAAGAAAGCAGTTATGTAACATTTAATGTGCACAGAAACGTTAAACTAAAAATAAATTGTGTTAGTAATAAAATAGTTTGCTGCTGAGGTATATTAGAAAAAATATATGAAACAAGTGGAGAATGTCATGTAGAATGATCAAATGAAAAAACGGGTAATATTTATTCACAGTGTTTGGTGTAAGTTTGTTTATAGGAAGGCATGCATATTTTTGCATCGACTGAGTTTACCACCACGGCCAAGTATCATTTTGCCTTTTGAGTAAGGTTTGGAAATATCTCTATAGCTGTATCCCAGTATCCACCCAGCAACGTTGCAGTGCTGTTTTCTTGTGCAAATAATTAGAAATTGCCCAGCTGTGATCTGCAGTTTTTGGCAAAGCCCGAAATTGAGTTGTGAGAGCGATGACACATCGCACATCGATGAGTCTGCACACTTGCTTCGGATCCGAGACCCTTACGGCTTTAAGAAGTTTGTGAGCTGGTTGATAAACGTGGTTCATTTTTGAGCTGTTCAGGGCTGTAATACGCTGTGAGTATCTCTGCAACAGCTCTGAAAGTATTGAAGCATCGGTGGTGTATTGGTTTGTCTGTCTGGTTTGTCTTTGCGTCTGTTGAGCAAGTGCAAAATATTCATTTGTAAGCCGTTCAGTTGCATCATAGGTTTTGTGGATCCTGATGTCATGACTCTTGCCATTAACAGCGATTAGCAAGAGCTGTCTCTCCATACCCTTATCCCTCCTTAATGCCTTGAGCATTGTCAGCGCAGTGTTGTTTGGAGTGGTATCCAACTCCATTTCCACAAATCTGGGATAAAAACAGATGTACTTTGAGTGGTACTCTGCAGCAGAATACCAACTTTCCCACCCAGTCTTGCAGGGTCCAGCAAGGAAAACTATCAGATCGGTTGTGATGGCTTTTCCTTGAAGAATAAATAAAATATGTATAACATAATTGTCTGTATCATGCTTTGTCTGACCACAGACATGGCGTCAGCTGTAAATTGTCACTCAGTTTTTGAATTTTTATTTTATGGAAAGTAGTGGTCTGCAGCATATGCTTCTGTTGAAGCTGTCGAGCTGACAGAATCACCCTCTCCCCAGTAATGACTTGCCTGTTACTAAATGCATGTCATTTGGGATAGTCTGCTTTTTCAAGTGAAACATTTGCGCTTCAGAAAGCATCTGTTAAATCTGGAATGACATCCAGTCTTTTACCTTGCTGACTGAAGATTTGCCCTCTGTGTGGATCTCACACCTTAATCTGTGTAATTTATTGTTAAATTTCTAGTTGTGCAAAATAAATTCAGTCTGTCAGTATGCAGTGTACTAGGTGGATGCTGCTTCACTTGTTCATTCAAGACTTGCTTTTTGTAGCATTTGAACTTCCACTCATGTTCACTTCTCTTCCTCTTACAATCCCCGTATTAGATCAACTAATTGTTTTTCCTAACGTCTCAATTAGAAACTCACTTTGTATGGTGGAAACAAACTGGTGGCCATACTCATAATGTAGGGCGTTACACGTTTTAAGTACTGGCGTTGGAGAGCCAAAGGGTCTGGTGTTTTCACCTCAGTTTAACCTTAAGCAGTTCAGACCCAAGTAACCAGGTGAAATAGGTTATCTGTATCATCAGCTGCTGTAACTGGTGAAGTGCTGAGTAACACTCCCAGTGGCTCTCTAGGGCCAGTATTGACCACTGTTGCAGGGAATGTGTTCTGTGTCATCGCTTAATGGATGCAGTCAGTATTGGACTGTTGCAAATTCGGTACAGCTTTTTGATCTTGTGTATTCTGCTTGGTCTGTGTCTTGTGCTGTAATGGCTTGGTCAACCGCCCAGTATTAACCACCCTGCTTTAGGACCTCTGCTGTGTCCCTCATTAGAGTACCACGGTCTGAAGCTGTGCTTGTAGACGTTAGCAATGTTTCTGTGTGTGTCCAAAACTGATCAAAGTGTGTCATTGGCTCGGCCAGCTTCTCTTCTCAGTCTCTTAATCTTCTCTTCTGCGACTGACTGTGCTCTGAAGGTAATCGCCTATTTGGGTTGTGATTCTGCTCGTACAGTATGATTCATTTTATTTATCTGTAAATTAATTTTAAATAAAAACTTCTACTGTTTATGATTGTGGCTTTATAATACTGTTTTTGCCTGTTTTTTGAAATGTCAGTAGGATCTAATTTTGGACATTTGACAGCAGCAGAAGCATTTGGCTTATACTTAATTACAGAAATCAGAATGAATGAGAAGCTTTCCGAGGTATTCCAACAAGGACGCTGTTTGGATTGCTTTGTGGTTTTTTAAGAACTTTGGTTTTCACTGAATTAAAAACCCTGTTTACACTTCTCACCTTCAACTTTCAACTTTATTTGTCCCCGGAGGGCATTAACCTCTCATTGAACCTGCTGGATGTGTTCTAATAGTATAGAAAGCTTTGTGAGATCCTAGTCTGTTAGCTGTGTGTTGTTTTCAGATGAAACTCGAAAGTTTTCTGAAGTTTAATTTGATGACCACAGGAGCTGAGCCTTCATCATTAAGAGCCTGTCGCTTGTTACACCTAGAACTGGGCTTCAATGTAAGCGGAGTCCAATCTTTATGCCTGGGGCCAAAACCTGGACTTTGACTGTATAATGACAATGTAATAACAATGCAACTGCAGTATAATAACATTGTAATAACACATTTTGATTGAATACGCAGGGAGAGTGCGCACAGTGCAGAGGTTGGGGCCATATTTGACAGGTAATAACGCCACACAACACAACAATAGCACTTTTTTAACATCATAAAATAAGTGAGATTTTGGATGTAGAATGGAAGTGAACTGTAGATGCGCAGGTAAAGTGTCCTTTGACTATTCATTTCATCACCACTGCTCTTTTAGTTTTAAGTCAGTGGGTATTTCCATTTTAAAGTTTCTTGTGCACAGAAAACACCACCGGTCACTGGGATTCAGCATTGGTTCACCAGAGAAATGGGGCGGAAACTTGCTTGCCAAACACGGAAATTAAATTGAAGCTTGGTATTTCATTTGTAATATAGAATCAGAAAATTGTTTTATTTTTTTAGAAAATATCTTTAAAAATGGCTTTTCAACATGATTTGCTTATTAAAAATGGCACCATCCATTCTCGTTTACGAGTTTGCTACATACTGCACGTCTCCTTGTGAACTGATCGCTGCTCCCAGTGTGGAGGGGTGTAGCGTGAGGCTAATATATGCTAACACTCTGTCCCTCCTGTACCCCTCCTCTCACACATTGCGTCTCTTCTTCATATCCTTTTGTGTCTTTGAACCTCCCCCTCCCCCTCCCTCTCTCTGGGTGCCGTCTCTTCCCTCTTCCTGCAGGGTTCTCACTGAGCTGGTCAGTAAGATGAGGGACATGCAGATGGACAAGACTGAGCTCGGCTGCCTCCGAGCCATCATCCTCTTCAACCCAGGTACCTGCGGCGTGGCCGCAACATAGACCCAGCTCCGAACAATCGAGCCTGAGAGAGCCTGGAGGGCTAGGAGCCTTCAGCTAGGAGCCTTCAGATAAGAGCCCTCCGCTGAACTGGCAAAGCGCTGTCATAACTGCGGTTGGGCCGTGTGGGTAGTATGAAGTGCATATCGCTAACTCGCTGTGAGCTTCTCCAATGGATTAAGATGCACCTGTTTTTTCAGTTTACATCTCAGTGGGGAGGACAGTGGGTATTCGGTAGGTATTCTTTCGGTTCAGTTTCGCGCCATTGCACGAAAAGACCAAAAGTGTTGAGAGAATGATTAACCGTCCTGTATAAATATTTTATTTCATTTGCATTCACTTTGTCGCTGTGCAAAAACTACAACAACAATATGGGTGATTTGAAGCTAGGTGGTGCCTCTTGATTGGTTTCACTGCAAGTGACTCGATCTCATCAGAAATGGGCACAACGTCCGCTTCGAACATGCAATACTGTAGAAAAACTTGGTCAGCCAAATTAAATGTCAGTGTGTTAGTGCCTCCATCATTTTCAACAAACTGCAGCAGGATGACCTCCAGTATCTAAACTTTTGAAAGTCCAATTTAAGTTGTATTTAATCTTGCGATACGAAAATCAAAAGCAAAGATCATATTCCAGGGTATAATAGTCTTGGCTTGTCATTCTTTCAGATTTTGGTAGTGCTAAAATCAGCATATCTGAGGGTGAACTGACTTTGTGCTGTTCTCCAGATGCCAAAGGTCTGTCCAACTCCAGCGAGGTGGAGGTTCTGAGAGAGAAGGTGTACGCGTCATTGGAGACCTACTGTAAACAGAGATACCCGGAGCAGCAGGGCAGGTAATGCCATTACCCAACAGCTGCCTCGCCTTGCCATGCCCTAGATATGCAGAGAGATGGAGGAAACGAATTCAGCTGGGCTGTTGTTAAATGCCTCTCCAGTAGCCTGGTTCTTGTAAATGCTCTAGGTTAGTAGAGTCCACGTCCTACAAATTAAGATCTTTAAGAAGCCTTTCAAACAGTAAACAATTAGCTGACCTGGGCCAGGAAGTTACTACCCTGACTGAATTGGCATTGCTGAAGAAGCACTTAATTTAAAGGGAAGGGTAGGAACTGTGGATGTCATTAACACTTCATGAACCTGAATCATAAAACTTGACTGATTTGGTGTTTTGAGTAACCTGAGGAGATAGTGTGTTTTACCACGTTGTCAGTTATTCTCTGATCAGTTCTTCAAGTATTGTTTTATGGAGGTGTGTAAACAGCTTTGCTAATCCTTCCTCTCTCACTGTTTCAGGTTTGCTAAACTCCTCCTCCGACTGCCAGCTCTGCGTTCCATTGGCCTAAAGTGCCTGGAGCACCTTTTCTTCTTCAAATTGATTGGAGACACCCCCATTGACACTTTCCTGATGGAAATGCTTGAGGCGCCCCATCAGTTAACATAGAGAATGATCCAGCCTGGAGCAGGGTTCTGATTGGCTCTTGGTCCTGGGAATCTGCAGTGACTGCATTTCCTTCTTCCCCTGAGCATTTACTTCCCAGGTCACCCAAGCAGCCGATTGAACTGCCTGTAATGCACATGTGTGCGTTTGAGTGCAGCATCCCAGAGGAATACACCCTCACCATGAAATTCTAATATGCTGGTGCTTTTAAATTCATTTTAAGTCTTAACGATAGGAGTAAGAAAAATTTTGAAAAATGTAAAACTTTGGTTTTCCACTGTGGCTTGTGTCTGACTTAGCATCTAACCAAAGCTCATAATTTGAGTGTATGTGTATGCAGGGGAGGGAGGCAGAAGAAAAATCGAAGCCATGTTAAAGCTTTTTGACATTGACGTTGAAGTTGACATTATAATGCAGTCTGTGGTGCCCACCTGTGCATTTTATCCCTTTCACACTTTCATCAAATCCTGTCTTATACGGTGCTTGCTGCTTCTCTCCAGCATCAGTATGAACTGTTCGTAATGATTAGAATTACATACCGAATACAAAATGTACTTCCCCTTGTTGATCGAGAGCAAACCTGGATGAGGTTGTGCTCTGAAACTCGACTGAACAGCCAGCAGCTACTCTTTCCAGGGGCAAGGGTGGTTCTCTGGATAGAATAGCCAATATGTCCTCTGGGATATTCGTATGTTCTTGAAATTGAAACCTAGGGAACGTATTTGATATGGACTGGCCAAGCAGACTCTAAGCTCTTAAAGAGCTGATGGGGGGAAAAGATGTTTGGTACATTCCAAGGCATGTTGGGCTGCCCCTCTGGTAATCTTTTGGAACAGTCCTGAGGCAACAAGTGAAGAATCCAGTTGCAGTCAGGGATATAGGATATACCAGTCTATGCATGTAACACAGTACACACATTAAGCTAAATACACGGAACAAGGAACTAGGGGAATGCGTGCATACAAAGTGTAAACATTTGTAGGTAGAACGAGAATTAATCAGCAGTTAATTGCAAATACATCAAATGTCAGGTTGCTGTGTTCTTATTGACAGACCTTACCAGTCTTTAAATGTGCAATGAGCATGGTATATTTATCCCTGGGATTCATTTTTTATTTTTTTATTTTTGATCATACAATTTAAGTTTGCTTTTTACTTGAAGCGCGCACTCTAAACGTGCAATCATTTACATTAAGAAATCAACTAAAGTAATGGGAAGTGTCTCTTCCTTCTTGGATTTACCCTGAACAAAAAATAAGCTAGGCTGACTGACCAGTAGTGAGGCCACACTGAACTGCGTCTGTTGAAGCGATGTAAAGATACAGGCGAGACAAAGGTTCTTGAATTTTTTTACACTTTGAATACAGAAGGAGGAGTGCAACCTCTAGAAGAAGTTGCTTCTCTCTTTATAGTGCAAATACAAATTTTGAAAAGCTAGCGAGTGTTATTCTGCTGGAACCCTCTCAGAGACTGCACAGTATGTATTAAACATAGTGTAGTGGGGTTCAGGTTCGTTCATACTGGCACTTGTTTCGCAAGCAGATTCGCAGTTTTTCAAATGGCGGCTGAGTTTTCCTGTGCTTTGGTGCTAGACGGCACAGACTCTGGCAGCGTACAGACACCGAACAGACACGGAATGCTGCACAGTACGCATCCTGCACAGTGTGCATCCTGCACAGTGCGCGTGCACAACACCGCAAATATGCAAGAACAGAGACACTCAATTTTTTTGATTGCCAGTTTATAAATTCAGTTAAGAGCTGTCTGTTGGGAAGAGACACTCCAGTATGTAATTTTTACATAGGGTTTATTAGGTGCTGTGCAGTCGGATTGGGAGTGTTCAGGGAACATACTGTGTATGATGAGGTACGAGTCCTAAAGACGTGTCTAATGTATGTGAATATGTATGCAATTTTTCTTATTGTTCAGCTTGTACCACAGAGTCTAGAAGGAAGGGTTCCCTTTGCACGGCATTTCAGGGAGTCCAGGTCTTATCAACTGCGGGCTCCATGGAGCGAGTTTCTGGCCTATGCCTGTTGTTAGCATCAATGTTTCTGTCCTTACACTCAGAGACGTCATTTTTGCCTTTTAGTCTTCCTTAATTTGGTTATGTTTTGCTTGGCTTCCTTGAAGTGATCTTGCACACCAACCACATTGTCCTGTCCGCTTGAATTATTATACAAAGCCCTTAACCATACCCACTCTATAAGATGGGCGGAGATGTATCAAGTGCACATCTAATGGATTTTGTATGCTGAGCATGTGTAAGTTGCAAAGCTGGTATAACAAATGGATTGGTTGTATATGTGTGCACATTATGAATGAATATATCATGAATGTGTGGCAGCATATATTGAGTGTGTGTTCTAAGCAGAGAAACGAAGATGAAACCGTGGAACTTGAGTCTGGGCTAAAATGTTCTTTTCTGGATGTCTCACCATGGTGGTGGTTTTTCTTGTGTATGCGCAAAATAATGTCTTTGTAATGATCATATTCCAACTCAAGCTGGGTGCCAGAAAATAAATTTTCTATTTAAAAGTGCTTGATGTAGCGGACGTCCTACGGTCTGTTCACAATTTTGGTGTGTGCTTCTTTATTTTAAAATATTCAGCATATGTAAGTGCATTCATTTCTGATAATAAAATCACTTGTATGGGGGGGAAAATTCTAGCAGAGGTTAAAGTATGGGATTTCATATGGACTTTTTTTTTTGATTCCATGAAAATGTTATACAATGCATGTCCTTGTATTTGATCTTTACCCCTGACTACTATGCTGTTTTGTATTTCGGACTGTTCAGCAAGTGATTCCTGCTGGAAAGTTATTGGATTTTATTTAATTTTTTTCATTTTATCAACACTTTCTTTATTATTGCATTATTGCACTTCATGTAACTGTGTGTATGTATGTTTGCTTGCTTGTTAGTTTGTATTGTTGTGCGTGGGGCAGACTGCGTAATGAAAATACAGTAGGTCTTGGTCATTAGCTCTAAAATGTTCTCTGTCCCAGCAGAGTTCAAGTTTTTTCTTTTATTTTTTTTATTTGGAATTATGCCCAACAGAAGATGCCAGTTGAACCTCTGAAGAGACATCTATTCCTGCAGTTCCTTCGAATTCCCCCAGCTCATATATTCAAGACAGGGCTTATGTGCTGAGCACAAAACTAGACTGATGACCTGTGGCTCTGCAGTCATCATGTAACCACTATTGGCCAATGGCACCTTTAGTAAACGTCTGTGTGCAGAGCTCAGTGCTGTGTGAATCGAGGTGGTGCTTTGTTTAAATGTGCAAAATGTCGCGTGCATTACACTTATTTGATGTTTTGAAAATCTCCAGTATTACCGAAAAGACACCCTTATAATATCTGACTGTTAAAAATGTTTTAATAGTCAGATATACCATGACAATGTATTTATATTTATCTTTCTTCATTCTTATTCCTTTACAGTCACTGTTGCAGCTTTTTCCTGCTGCTTTCTCATTCTTATTCAGAATTTTAAAAATGTGTTTTAGGTGGTGTCCCTTCAGAAAAATGGCGACCGTGAATTAATTCTTCATTGCATTCAGTGAATATGCTCTGACTGTCTTAATTTACCCACCTTAACCAATCAGTGCACACTTGGTGGCAGTATTTCATGAATGCCTCCCTCCTTGACTGTCCTTTCAAATGCACGATTTGTCCATTCCTAGTACAGAATATTTTAATTTGCTGTGATCACATTTCTCTATAATCTATTGTCTCCCCAATTTAGTGATGTGATCAAAAGTATGTGTACATTTTAAAATGAGCTATGTAGGTCCTTCTGACCCCCATGCCCATTATGAAACTGATTAATGATACATTTGAAGACTTTCGTAAGACTGCAAGTGCAGGGTTTTGCATCTTTCCTCCAAGTGGTTAACAAACTTACTAAAGGGTATTAAAGGTATGTGTTCAAATGGACAAAAATCTCAGGTCAGTATAACGACAGGCAGCTTTCGTATCCGTCTAGTCATAATAGTCGGTCAAAGATAATGTTTGAAAAGTACATGTGGTTTTAGTACCACCAGGGGGCGCCATGTACCAGCAGTAACACTTTTCACTTCGGAGCTGGTACTGCAAACCTACTCTGATCTTCGTGTTAAATGGAGTGATTTGTGGTCAAATAACCAGATGATCGAAATCAGTAGCTGTTGGAACCACCTTTATATTACATGGAGAAGCAGGAGGTCTGTCTGATATTCAGAATTTTAGTGATTGATCAAAGAATTGTTGATTCTTTAACGGAGTGCTCTATAACTGAAAAGAACATGTTACATACTGGGTAACTGTCTGCCTGGCAACAGTAATATCACTCATTACTGAATTTTTCATTGGCTGCCAATACAAGAATCCTTATGTGTTTGTTCCTCAAAATTATATGCAGAAATCCCCAACTAGTTTCTGGTCCCTGTGGGTACATTTGATTATCAAAATATTGGTATGAAGAATATTGGGTGGGCTGTGCTTGCCAGTTAGTTTAGCTTTGTCAAGAAATGGTTTTTCTGGAATTTCATTTCTGCAAACACTTAGTGTTGTTCATATTGAGGTATTTCCGTGGGACCACAGTGTTGATTCCCTCATTAAAAATAATGAGCACTGATGTTTGTAAATCAAAGAGTTTTACTTACACCAATTAAACTCCATTCTAAACAGGGAAACTAAAATATTTGGCCTGTAAGTATGGTATATAAATTGGTTATCTGCTGTGATCATTTTACCTGACAACAGGTGAATCTGTGATGATTGCACTTCTCATTGGTCAATGGTGGTAATGGCAGTTGTTCCTGAGAATAATAATCAGATTCTTCCTTAGTGGTTTCTAATCTTTTGTTGTCCTGTCATCCTAAAAACAGCTTGTTTTTCAAATGTATGAAAAGGGTACAGCATGTGACATGCTTGCCAGCATTAGTTTCTCTTCCTGCATTAGTGTTCAGTAATTTCTGGGTGGAGGGGATTCAGGTCCCTAAACCTCCACATCAATGATTTTTGTATGATGGAAGTTAGTGATGTGGACTGCAAGTGATAGATCTGCATTATGTTTTTTTGTTTTGTTTTGTTGTTTTTTTGCAGAAGAAGAAATCTATGAAAGTTGTTTTGAAATTTGAATGTAATTGTATCAATCGCCTCTGTTGGATCAACAGTGCTGCTACACAATGCAGTTTCTAGTAATCTGGTGTCTGTAGTAACCACTTCAGCATGGAGTAAATATATTTTCTGAATAATGTACTCACTTTCACGAGTGGGATGTGTCTCAGAAAAACAAAAAACTGCTTCATAAACCATAACCACATTTTCAGCATTGTAGAATTTTCTGGATGTTGTTTTTCCACTTGCGCTGTAATATGAGTCTGTAGATAGAGGCACAGACATCAATGTGGCCATGCAACACATTTTGTGTGATAGTGTTGGATAATGAACGAGGAACCATAGTTTATAATGCTGACATTCAAGCAACCATTATGAGAAAGGGAGAAGTTAGCAGCGTTGGTTCTTTAATGTAGCATTTGTTCTTTAAAGTAATATTCAGAAATTCCCAAAAAGTTGCTTCTCTCTGTGGTTGCCTTTTTATTGTCTACAACAACCTGTTGTTCAAATGATGTATCCGCATCATTGGTAGGGAAGGTGTTGCAGGCTTTGAAGATGATAATATGCTTATACTTCTTAGTTGCTGCTGGAAGTTACTTTCTCCAAAAATAAAAATGTAAAAATGTTAAATATCATTTTTTCAATAGAAAAAAATGGTATGAAAATAATATTGAGATATATTTTTAAATAAGTGAGGTAGTTTTTTCACCTTAGCAGGTTCAACTGTTCTGTTGCATAACACGTTTCTTCAGAAGGCTTAACTGTCTGACTGAAGAAGTAATTTGCTTATTGCCACTTCCAACTAGAAAACTACAATGTGAGTAAGCTTACAGGATGGCCAATCAATTACCTTAAGTTGTTCACTCCTTGTATTACCTTGCCTTGTGATGTTACCAAGCCTGCTGTATGTACTGTGCTTGACTACTGTATCAGAGTGTAAACGCACTTGGCATCCAAACATTCAGAAATGTTTGCAGTCAAAGCTCTTTTCTGCAGAATCAATGATTAAGGACTCATGCAAACGCACACAAAACAAAACTGCATGCTCTTTTCAGTTGAGATGTATGTGTGATTGACTGAATTTTTTATAGAATGGTTTTCTGTGCAGTTGGTTTAGGGTTAGGTTTTAGGCTTACTGCAATGGAAACCGCGTTTATGTTAACGATGCATTAAACTCATTTCAATGTGCAGGATTTTGTTCTAAGAGCTTCAATTGAAGTTTTCTATTTCATGAAAAAGTGAACGAAAATGTGCCTGTGCTTGTGGATTCAGGATCTTAATTCATTATCTCATGATTGTCTGTAAATTGCTTTAATATTTTGACAATTATTTCTACTTTTTGCATTGTTGTTAGAGCATGGGCTGTACACTTTCTGCAACTCGACCTTGCTTTCACTTGTATAAAGGCTTGTTCTATGTTCATAAACTTTGACCTTTGATATAAACCAAGTCTACAAGATATACTGTGGCATATTAAAACATAAATAGTAAGATTGAATTTTTTTTTTGACAGACTGACAGTTAGATGCTTTATTTAGTCTAGTGGTGTTACCATACAGAAAACCGATGAACCCAACTTAGATGTTTTCTGAAATAATGGAAAAAAATTGAACAATGCTCATCACATATCATTACATTAATATTTTATCAAATTTGGGTTTATTTTTTAGCATTGACCACTGTAACTCATGGCGAAGCATGTATGTATTTGACCTGTATGTTCAATTCAGCACTGCACCAACATGTAGCACTTAACATGTTTCAATTGTATCTTCATCCTGCACTTATATTGCACTTGGATCATTATCTTAATGTACTGTAGCTCTTTATCATATAATTGTCATACCTAATTTCTGGTTTGACTTTCCATGACCTAGCCAATGCTTACATTGTGAACTGGACTTGATGTTCATGGTTATGGATAACTGATACTTTATGAGTATTGTACCTTATTGGACCTGTGTTTTGGTAGTTGTTCCAATGACCTTCGGTATGCACTAGACTGTGTGTCGCTTTGGATAAAAGCGTCTGCCAAATTTAATGTAACTTTAAAATGTTTCAGAAGTATTTTCTGTATAATAAAATAAAAAATAATGCCACCCTGGTATCTGTATTAAGGGCACCTGAATGTTTTGGCATTAGAGTGTAAATGCTTTAATCCAAGCATCAAACAAAGCCTCTCCTGAAGCTCTTTTCTGCAGATTGAGCAGTTTTACACATGCACACACACACACAAAGCCACTTTCCCTCTTTCACTTTCTCTTCCTCAACACTCCTCTTCATATCTCTGCCTCTCCTGTCCACCACAGTGGTTGGATGAATGCCAGGGGGTTTCTTTATGTTCTTGTTCTCTGATCATGAGAAAGAGGCCTATGAGGAGGTGTGCCTCTCACAAATGAATTCTGTTGCTCAGTCAGGTTCTCTCAGGTAACAGTGAGGTAAATACACAGGAAAACGGCTGAAAACTTACCGCACTCACTTCAAGGACTCAATTAGATTGGAATGTATACTCCTGGTTAGCACTGAATAAAATTTGCCTTTTTATCTAAAAATATAATTCATATAATATCTGTTCTAAAATGAAGATGTGTGCTGAAATGATATTATTTGATTTTGCTTTTTAGATTTGGGTAAAGTGGGTTGATAAATGTTGCACTTGGCTGGAGCTAGTAGGTCATAAATGTGCTTAACCTGATGTACCACGTATCCACTGTTCTCTTGTTAATCTCCACGCACACATGACACTGCCGTATGAAGCTCTCAATGAAAGGGATAGGTGTTACCCCTTTCCCTCAGCCTGCAGGACACAACACTGAAGTAAATTTCTTGATAGGCCTGTGCCTGTTTCATACAAAGAATGGCAAACCAGCACTGATGGTTTTCACAGCTTGGTATGTGCCAAGAGACACTAGGTGACTATTAGATATTGCATGGTCACAGTCCTCCCACAATGTTCAACAAATCAAAGATAAAAAACTAAACACCATTGTTTTACATAAAAAAATTATGATCCAAATATTGGAGTCATCAAAATAACTACCTTTTACAGTTATGCCTGCCGAGCATATTTATGCTATTTTTTCTGCAAGGGCTGTCATATGGTTCTGAAAGTTCTCTCCAACAGTGCTGTAGAGGTTCCCACAGTTGTGCGGCACTTGTAGCCAGCTTCTCTTTGACCTTTCTGTCAAATTTGCTCAAAATTAGTTTGATTTTACTTTACTTGTTGGGGAATGGAAATAATTTGAATACCTGTTTATTTAACCAAAAATGACATTTTTTATGAACTCCAAAATTTTGGTCACTATCCTGTTAAGTACCTTCGGACTATTTGTGTCTTGGCTTGTGCCATTTGAGGCCATTTACTGCTTAAAGCTCCCTAAAAACAATACTAAAACATGAGTAAAATAGGTAGTATTAAAACTTTTGACCAATAGTATATATTTATCATTTTGGCTCTTAGTTTTGTAGTATAAGTTACAGATATTTCTCTCATTTAAATCCACTAGATGGTGGACTAGTGTTTATGTTGCCTGTCAGACTGGCTTTTTGAATGAGTCCACTAAATGAGTCCGTAAAGAATGCATTTGCTTGGTAACCAATGACATCCAGGGTTTCAGATTTTTCAACTGTCAAGCAAGCATGTTTTCTTTTCCTGTTGGTAAATTAGGGACTTTTTGACTGTGTCTAGGCTTGATACTTGTGAATGTCAATTATCCACAGGGATGTTAGACAGCCACGTGAAATGCCAACTTGACAGTTTAAAAAAAAAGAAATGAAATTAAGAGACATTGATGGTTTCCCTGCATGCATTCCCTGCTCTCTCCATACTCTTAATATCCAAATGTTTTAACCTTCAAATGTGTAGACATACTGTTATGTGGAATATATTTATCTTTCTAACCCCATTTCCAGTCAATGTAGCTACTTTTTCCTACTGCTAAATCTTATTCAGATTTTTAAAAAAATGTATTTTAGGTGATGTCCCTTCAGAAAAATTTTCAAATCCAATATTTGTCCATTCCTAATACAGAATATCTGTTGATTCCTGTGATCACATTTCTCTATAATCACATCTGTGTGTGGCACTGAAATGGTAGCACCATTTGTGAACATGAACTAACAGGAATATTTTTTGTTTACTTTAGACCTTTTCTCCCAAATCTTGTGAAGTGAAGATGAACAACAGTATGGGTACATTTTAAAATAATGAGTGATGTAGGTCCTCCCTGTAGGGGGGGGGGGGGGGGGGGTTGTCCACCATAAACCAGATACATTGTTTTGTGTTCAAGAATTGATGGATACACGTGGAGACTTTCGTAAGGTGTGGTTTTAGTACCACCAGGGGGTGACATTCAGCAGCAGTATTACTTTTTCACTTCGGAACTGGTGCCTGCAAACCTTCTCTGATCTTTGTATTACATGGATTGATTTGTGATCACTGTCCTTAGCCAGATAACAGAAATCAGTGGCTCTTTGAGGCAACTTTATATTACCATGGACAAGCAGGAGGTCTGTCTGATATTCAGAATTATAGTGATTGTTGATTCTTAAACTGAGTGCTCTGTAACTGTGCAAGGAACTTACTACATGCTGGGGTAACCGTCTGCCTGGCAACAGTAATATCACTCATTATTGTATTTTTCATTGGTTGATAATACAAGAATCCTTACAATGTGTTTGTTCCTTAAAGTAATATGCCGAAATCCCCAACAAGTTTTTGGTCCCTGTGGGTACATTTGATCATCAAAATATTGATATGAAGAATATTGGGTGGGCTGTGCTTGCCAGTTAGTTTAGCTTTGTAAAGAAATGGTTTGAATTTAATTTCTGCAAAAACTTAGTGTTGTTCATATTGAGGTATTTCAGTGGGACCATGGTCTTGATGCCTCATTAAAAATAATGAGTACTGAGGTTTGTTAATCAAAGTGAGAGTTGTACTTTAACCAATTAAACTCAATTCTAAACTGGGAACCTATATATCTCTCAAAATCTTTGGCCTGTAAGTATGGTATATAAATTGGTTATCTGCTGTGATCATTCTACCTGGCAACAGGAGAATATCTGATGATTGCACTTTTCATTGGTCAATGGTGGTAATGGCAGTTGTTCCTGAAAATAATAATCAGAAATTTCCTTAGTGGTTTATAATCTATTGTTGTTGTCCTGTCATCATCCTAAAAACCCGCCTGTTTTTCAAATGTTTGAAATTAGTACAGGATGCAACATGCTTGCCAGCGTTAGTTTCTCTTTCTGATCTTTGTATTAAATGGGGTGATTTGTTGTCACTGTCCTTAGCCAGATGACAGAAATCAGTGGCTCTTTGAAGCACCTTTGCATTACCACGAACAAGCAGGAAGTCTGTCTGATATAGTATTACTTAGCAACAGTCTACCTGGCAACAAGTAATGTCACTCATTGCTGTATTTTTCATTGGTCAGTAATAGTAGAAGAATGCTTGTAACGTGTTTGTTCCTCAAAATAATAAGCAGAAATCCCCTACAGGTTTCTCATCGCTGTGGGGACATTTCGCTTGTCAAAATGTTGATATGATGAATAGCAGGGGTGAATTGTGTTTGCCCATTTGTTAAGTTTCCTAAAGAAGTGGTTTGAATTTCATTTCTGCAAACGTTCTAATGTCAAGTATTGAGGTATTGAGAGTATTGAGACATATTAGTGGGAACATGGTGTTGATGTCTCATTTAAAATAATGAGTACTGAGGTAATTAAATCAATGTGAGTGCTTTACTTTAACCAAATAAACTCCATTCTATGTTGGAATACCATGCTTCTCTAAAATCATTGGCCTGTACATAAAGTATAAAGATTGGTTGTCTGTTGTGATCTTTCTACCAGGCAACAGGCCAATCTGTTATGGTGCAGTCATTTTCATTGGTCAATGATGATGGATTATTATTTTATTATGGACCAATGGTGGTGATGGCAGTTGTTTCTCAAAATAATAATCAGAAATTTATTTAGTGGTTTCTAATATTTTTTTGCTGTCATCATCCTAAATAACTGCACAGGATGAGAAATGCATGTCAGCATTTTGTTTCACTTCCAGCTTAAGTGTTCAGTCATTTCTGGGGGGAGGGGTGAAATTCAAACAGTCCTTAAACTTCCAGATCAGTGATTTTTGAATTATGGAATTTGGTGATGTGAGCTGTACTTACTGCACTTACCTTTCAGTTGCCTTTAAGTTTAATTTTAAAATTTGTTTATAATTTATTATCTCATGAGTGTCTCAATATACAGTGTCATCCATAACCTTTGACCTTTGCTGTATTATAAAACTAATTGACTAGATATACTGTGGTATATGTAAACATAAATAGTATATGTATTATTGAATTTTTGACAAACTGACAGTTATGTACTTTGTTCAGTCTACTGATGTGTTTATACAGAAACACAATGAACTTCATTGTTTAATGATTTTCTTCGCAAATAATGACAACAGAATAATGCTCATCACATTTCATCACATTAATATGATAAAATCAAAGTTTATTTTTTCAGCATTGATTGTTGTCACTCATGCTGACGCATGTATGCTTGCTGCCAGTATTTGAACAGAATGCTCAATTCAGCACTACATCAACCACCCTGGTATCTGTATTACAGGCATCTGAATAAATTAGCATCACAGTGTAAATATACTCATCCAAGCATCACAACCTCTTCTGAAGCTCTTTTGCAGACCCAGAAATTTTGCATACACACACATACACACACACACACACCCACACACACACACACGCACACAAATCTACGCTCGCTCTTTTACTTTCTCTTCCTCATCACTCCTCTTCATATCTCTGCCTCTCCTGTCCACCACAGTGGTTGGATGAATGCCAGGGGGTTTCTTTATGTTCTTGATCCCTGATCATGAGAAAGAGGCCTATGAGGAGGTATGACTCTCACAAATGAATTCTGTTGCTCAGTCAGGTTCTCTCAGGTAACAGTGAGGTAAATACACAGGAAAACGGCTGAAAACTTACCGCACTCACTTCAAGGACTCAGTCAGAAGGATACTAGACAGCACTTAATAAAATTAGCCTTCTTTTTTAAAAATTTAATTAATATCAGAAATATCTTATATATGATAAATATCGTACACATATATTATAAAATGAACATGTGTACTTATCCAATATTACTTAAACTTTTAGTTTTGGGTAAAATGGGTTGATAAATGTTGCACCTGGCTGAAGCTAAATGTCATGTGCTTAACCTGATATTTCACATATCCACATTTGTCTTGTTAATCTCCATGCACACATTACACTGCTGTATGAAGCTCTCAGTGAAAGGAATGGGTGTTACCCCTTTCCCTCAGCCTGCAGGACACAACATTGAAGTGAATGTCTTGATAGGCCTGTGAATGTTTGATTCTGAGAATGGCAAGCAAGCACCGATACTTTCTACAGCTTGATATTTGCTCAGAGGCACTTGGTAACTATTAGATTTTATATTTAGCTTTTTGGCTCTTAGTTTTGTAATGTGTTACAGATATTGGTCTCATTTAAATCCACTAGGTGGCAGAATAGCGGTTATGTTGCCTATCAGACTGGCCTCTTGAATGAATATGCTTAAACATATTAAACAAGAATGCCTCTGCTTGGTAACCAATGACGTCCTGGGTTTCAAATTTTTCAGTTGGCTCACGTGCATGTTTTGTTCTCCTGTTGGTAAATTAGGGACTTTTTTGATCGTGTCTGGCCTTGATGCTTGTGAAGGTTGATTATCTACAGGAATGCTGGGCAGGGAGTGAGCCTCTGTAATGCCAACTTACCTATTTTTACATATGAGATATAAGGGGTCATTGATGATTTCCCTCCTGGCATTCCATCTTAAGATGGTATATGCTTGTTTCTATCTTTCTCCTTCTACCAGTGATACTACAATAGACAACTTAGGACCTGAACAACAGTAACAATGACAAAACAAATCTTTAAAAGACATTGTACATTCAATATCAGTATGCATTGGGTGTGCTGAACTGAAGCGCCATTATAAAACGTTGTGTGCCCAATGCAATTGACAGTTTGAGGTATGTGCCTTAGCATTGTTCAAAATGTTTAAAAGCCATTCTGTCATTTAATGTATTATTTATTGTTTTCTTATGACCAATTTCTGTACAGAAATATTACCCATAGTTTATAAGGGTTGCTTCTCCCTGTTGTTGCCCTGGTCCACAACAACCTCCTGTTACTCAAATGATGTTTCAATACCATTGGTAGTAAAGTTATTACAGACATAGACATGCATGCCATGATCGGTTTTACTTCACAGTTACAGCTGGAAGTTTTTTATTTTTTTAATTTTGGCTAAAAAAAATTAAGTAATAGAATCTTGTTGTGTCTACTGAAATGAACTTGCCTTTATAGTGTCCTTGCTTAAAATGCTATTTAAAGTATTGAGATATTTTTGAGGTAGTCTTTGTATCTTAACAGGTTCAACTGTTCTACTGCATAATTCCTCTTTCTTCACAAGGTATAACTGTCTGACTGAAGTCATTGGTTTACAATCATGTTCCAGCTTGCTAACTATAAAATGAGTATGATTGCAGAATGGACACTTTTGACTAACATATGTTGTTCACTCCTGATATTACCTCACCTCGTGATATATCATGTTACCAAACCTGTTGTATTTACTGTACCTGTCTCAATCACATCATCAGATTGTAATCACACTAAACTTCCAAACATTCAGAAACGCCTCTAATTAACACTCTTTTGTGCAGAAACAATGATTAAGGACGCAAGCAAAAGCACACGCACACACACACACACACACACACACACACACGCACGCACACATACCTCTTGCTCTCATTAATATTAGCGTGTTTATGCTTATGATGGATGGTGTGTGTGCCCTGAGATAGATTGGCGACCTGTCCAGGGTGTATTTCTGCGTCTCGCCCAATGCATGCTGGGATAGGCTCTAGCACTCCCCGCAACCCTGACCAGGAATAAGCGGGTATAGATAATGGATGGATGGATGGATGGGATGGGAAAGCATTATTGATAATGCTTTCCCATCCTGTTGCCTGGAGTCAAATCATAATCTGTGACATAATCATTTTTTTAATCATAGTGTAGGGACTGGATTCTTGGGAATCATATTTCGAATGCAATAATACTATCTTCAGTTGTATAGCACTTTAGCTCAAAGCATTTTACAGGCATTAAAAGGCAAGTATGTTTTTGTGTTTCTATTCCAGTTGATAAACACAAAACTAATTATCATGTCTCTTCCCAATCTGATAGTAGCTCAATCTCAGATACGGTCTATTGAATGATTTCAGTCATTTCAATGTGTAGGATTTTCATGTTTTAAAAGTGGTTTTTGGATTTTTGATTAGTTGCCTTATAATTTTTGAATATATTATTATTTTTTACATTTTTTTGGACCAATAGTAAGAGCTTAGATTAGGTTTTCGACTTTTTCAGTTTTCATGTAAAAATTGACAAAAAATTTCCTATGGTTGCCGATTTATGATCTCAATTCATCATTGAATGAACATACACTATATGGCCAAAAGTATGTGGACATCTCACATGCAACATCTCATCCAAAATTATGGCCATTAATATGGAGTTGGTCCACCCTTTGCTGCTATAACAACCTCTTCTCTTCTGGGAAGGCTTTATATTAAATGTTAGAGCATTGTTGCAGGGATTTTTTTTTCATTCAGCCAGAAAAGCATTAGTGAGGTCAGACACTGATTGGGCAATCAGGCCTGGCTTACAGTTAGCTTTCCAACTGATCCCAAAGGTGTTAGATCAGGTTGAGGACAGGGCTCTGTGCAGGCAAGTCAAGTTCTTTCGCACCGTTCTTGGCAAAACCATTTCTATGCGGACCTCACTCTGTGCCTGGGGGCATTGTCACGCTGAAACAGGAAAGGGCCTTCCCCAAACTGTTGGGGAAGCACAGAATTGTCTAGAATATCATTGTATGCTATAGCATTAAGATTTTCCTTCACTGGAACTAAGGGGTCTAGCCCAAACCATGAAAAACAGCCCTAGTCCAAGGGGTGTCCAGGTATTTTTGATCATATAGAGTATATTATTGTCAATTGCTCTGATTTTGGACAATTACTACATTTTCACTGATGTTAAGACAGGGCTGTAAACTTTCAACTTCTGCCATGGTTGCTACACAACCTCACTTTTACTTATATAAAGGCATATGTGTCCCATAACATTTGCCTTTTGTTGACTGACTCATTATTACACACGTTAACAGTCTTTTCTCTAGCTAATCTCCATCCACACACAACACATTCTAGTTGCAACATGCATCTTATCTCTCAGTGAAAGCAATGGGCATTACCCTCAGCCTGCAAGATGCAGTAACTGCTTATTACAGTGTTTATTTTATACTGAGAATGGCGAACCAGCATTGATACTTTCTACAGCTTAGTATTTGACCAGAGACACTTGTTGACTGTTAGATATTATTTTTAGAGCATTGGGCTCTTAGTTTTGTGGTGTTGGTTTTTTCTGATTTAAATCCACTATATTGTGGAATTGCTTTCATGGTGCCTGCTGGATAGGCATCTTGAATGAATATGCTTAAACAAATAATGCCTTTGCTTGGTAACCAATGACGTCCAGGGTTTCAGGTTTTTCAATTGGCTAGCATGCATGTTTTCTTTTCCTGTTGGTAAATTGGGGACTTTTTTGATCATCTCTGGCACCGATGATTGTGAAGATCAGTTATCCACACAAATGTTGGGCAGGGACTGAGCCATCTGAAATGCCAACTTACCTGTTTTTAATTTTGAGATATTAACAGTCATTGATTGTTTCCTGCATTCCATCTTAAGATGGTGAACCTGTTTCAAATAAATTCATAGGATTGAGAAGATTAATACTTGTGTTCCCAGTGTTACTAGCAGTATAACATTTGAACAACAGCAACAACAAACAAAAATTGTAGAAGTTATTCTACATTCACAAGCATGTGTATGCATTGGGCATGCGGAAGGATTATTTAAAAGCAACGCATGCCCACTGTGTCTCAAAAACAGTTAAATATTGGACAAACACACACACACTCACACACACAGCCACACGCATTCCCTTTCAGTTTCTCTTTTCCACCTCTCTGTATATCTGTGTCTGTGCTGATATTTGCTTTATTGCCACAATGTTTGAACAAGTGCCAGGGGCTTTCTGGTTGTTTTTGTTCCCTGTATGAGAACAAAACATGTGAGGTTTGACATAAAGAAGTGAAACCTGCTGCTCTGCCTGTACTCTCTTAGCTCAGGGACTCAGCTTAGAGGAACTGGGCAAGCCACTGATGGATGTTGTTGAAGGAAATCTTTGTATTCAGATATCTAAACATAAGATTACTTATTTAACTTTTTTTTACATTTTATACAGGTGACAGTGGCAACTTAACTTGTAAGAAAAGTGGACAAAATCTCATCAGAGTATAATTAAGCAGATGCTGTTCTGTTCAAGACAAACATATAAACAACTAGATAACTGTAGAAGTAAATATACATAAGCATAGCCTCGGCCCTGAGCTATTGCAGCAATTATGCTTTTAATGGGATCTTTAACATGTAAGATGGTTAAACATGGGATTTAACTACAGGCTTTCCCACTTTAATCCATCCACGAATATTAAAACTTTCCAATTTGTTAAAAAGAGGTGTGAGTAATCCTTTAGAAAAACAGAAAGTATGGAAGTATTGATATCTCTTTATGTAGAAGGTCTGATGTGACCGATCTTACATTTTGCATTGGGAATTCCCACAACATAAGTAATTATGCATTAAACATCCACCTTTCTTTCCAATTTATCATAAAATTTGTCATCTGCAGGATTCACAGTAAAGGAGTAAAATAAAATCTATGAGACAGCTTAAAATGTATCATGGCTCAGCAAAGTTTAAGTAAAATGGAAATTGTGCCTTGGTGGTGGTTAAGTGCCCATATTACCTTTCTGATGGCCTCTATGAATTGAAGACTTGAAACAGAGAATCCCTTTGCATGGTAACTGATGACATCAGGGGTTTCACATTGTTCAATTGGCTGACACTTATGTTTTTTTCCCGCAGGCAAATTAGGGACTTTTTCAACTTTGGTTCAGCTGTCCGCAGGAATTTTGGCCAGGCAAAGAACCACCAAAAATGTCAACTGACTAGTTTGAGAAGTTCGATTAAGGCTTAATCATTTCACACTACAGTTCAAAGATTAAAAATACTCCTATTTGTGTGTCTGCTCATACCAATGCTGCTAGTGCTATTGACCAGAGAGCTGAGCAATGGCAGTTTATGTCAGCCCCAGCAATGCATTCTGGAAAAAGTCCATTCTGGAAATAAAATCATTATTATTTTTATTTTTTATCTTTTATTGTTTATATACACCCTGAGAGCTTCATATTTAGTTTCTTATGTAGTCACATCATTCATTTTTATGTTAAAATTCAGCTCTGAAAAAAAAGCTTTTACGAGTGTTTGTTCTGTGGTGCAGTGGGTAGCACTTCGCAGCAAGCAACTGGAATCGATCAACATTATCCTTAAACTGAACTTTAAACTCAATGCAAGTATTGTTTTCATGTATAGTTTCCCATTTTTTACCTTTTGTTATCACTGAATACCTTAAACTGTGTTTAGAAAAAAAAAGTTGTTTGTTTTAAAAAAAAAATAAAAACACACAAATTTAATAATAAATCAAACAAGAGTTTGTTCTTGGCCTTTATCTCATGTGTAGGATGTTAGCTATTGGCAAAACAAAGGTTGTGAAGCAGAACTGTAACTGCCCTGCTGGGAATCCTTTTACCTAACAACAGGTCCATCACCATTTCTTTATTTTCTCATTGGTTCCTAAAGATGGAGGAATTTATTTTGTTGGGTGGTTGCTTAAAGTAAATGGAAACTTCCATGAAGTCATGAAGCATTTGTGTGAAGTAGTCCTGTTTGTATGTGTACTGTACCTTCCACCCCACTCATTTACTGTCCTTCTGGTTAAAGTGGACTGTAAAGGGTAGTGGTTCACTTTACATGTGTTTGTGTTTTTTCAGTACTGTTTTCATGAGTTTACTGATAAAACAGACCTGCCATGTTAAATTGATTATCCATTAGCCAAAAGCACCTACCATGCTAAACGTCCTAACACTGCCTGCAGATACAGTAATTAATGTTCCATTTATACTGATGTATTTTTGTTCACATTCGCTGTAGTATGTTTTAAGATTTACTTCAAAAAATAAATATATTTTTAAAAACATACTCTTTTTTTAAAGAAGAAACTTTCAAAATAGAAATATAAATTATTGATTAGAATTCCAACAGGGAGAAAGTTCAAGTAAAATAGAAATTGTGCCTTGGTGGTGGTTAAGTGTCCATATTACCTTTCTGATGGCCTCCGTGAATTGAAGACTTGAAACAGAGAATCCCTTTGCATGGTAACTGATGACATCAGGGGTTTCACATTGTTTAATTGGCTGACACTTATGTTTTTTTCCCCACTGGCAAATTATGGACTTTTTTCTTGATATTGTCTGGCCTTGATGCTTGTGATAGGTTCAGCTGTCCGCCGGAATTTTGGTCAGTCAAAGAACCACTAAAAATGTCAACTGACCAGTTTGAGTCAAGTTCGATTTATGGCTTAATCATTTCACACTACAGTTCAAAGATTGAAAATATTCCTATTTGTGTGTCTGCTCATACTAATGCTACTAGTGCTATTGACCAGAGAGCTAAGCCATGGCAGTTTATGTCAGCCCCATCAATGCATTCTGGAAGCAGTCCATTCTGGAAATCAAATCCTTATCATTTTTATTTTTGATGTTTTATTGTTTATATACACCGTGAGAGCATTATATTTAGTTTCTTATGTAGTCACAACATTCATTTTTATGTTAAAATTCACCTCTGAAAAGTATAGCTTTTATAAGTGTTTGTACTTCGGTGCTGTGGGCAGGGCCGGATTATGGTCCCATGAGGCCCCTGGGCACATGTCTATTGGAGGCCCCCCACCCCACCCCAACAACGATCTTAAATGATAACCACTAAACAGTGTGCTAGTGTGTAACAACACCACAATGTGCATTTAGCATACTTGTTCTTTTGGGCTAGCTAATAAGCTCTCAATGAGGTTTTTATTCCCACGGCCACAGCATCCCATGTTTTGAACAAATAGTAGTTTTGGACTAATAGCACTAATAGTTAGCTAGCTAGTAGCTTTGATTTAAGCATCATGACTAGCGTGCTGTTTTAACATTTATTCAACCCACTGTAGCTAGCTACCCCTTTATCTTATACCCCTTTCACACAGATGACCCGCGAACAAATGCCACTCAGTGGCATAGGTTTTGTTGGAACATTGGGGGGACACATTAAGCGGGGGGTCTGGGTGTCCTCCCCCAGGAAATTTTGAGCGTCAAACACTTCATTTCCTGCATTCTGATGAATTTTTATGCACCAATTTGTGCTTTTCTGCATCAATTTATGGTGGAAATGCTTATTTCATGTTTTTATTGGGGGGACAAATGCACGTGTTCTAAATTTTGGGGGGGACGTATCCCCTGCGTCCCCCCCCGAAATCTACGCCTATAAGCTAACTAATTTCTGTTAACAAGCTGAATCATATGGGCAGCTAGCTAGGGAAAATGGGCAGCTAGCTAAAATAAAGGGATAGCTAGTTACGGTAAGTCAAATAACGAACGGCTTGCCATAATATGACGCCCTTCAAACTGTCCTGTTATGCATAATGAACTGACTTGTTGGTGAATATTGTATCATGCCACAGCATATTGTAGCGTGCCAACCAGTGGCTCAGTTGTACAGCACTGTACTCTCCGAGAGGTTCTCGTTTTAAGCATGCACTGTATGTACCAAGGGGCCCAGGTGTTGCGCTCAATGTATGCACCAAGGGGACTGGGGGCCCTAGTGGTCAACTCACGGTTTAAGCACCGAGGGGCCTCACATTGTAAGCGCTGTGGGGCCCGGGGGCCCTAGTGGTCAGCTCATGCTTTAAGTCCCAGGGGCCCAGGGACCCTCACACTTTAGATGCCAAGGGGCCCAGGGGCCCTAGTGGCCAGATTACGCTTTAAGCCCCAGGGGCCTAGAGGCCCTAGTGGTCATCTCACTCTTTAAATGCCAAGGGGCCCAGGGGCCCTAGTGGCCAGATTACGCTTTAAGCCCCAGGGGCCTAGAGGCCCTAGTGGTCATCTCACTCTTTAAACGCCAAGGGGCCTGGGGGCCCTCACACTGTAAGAGCTGAGGGGCCCAGGGGCCCTCACACTGTAAGCACTGAGGGGCCCAGGGGCCCTCACATTGTAAGCACAGAGGGGCCCCGGGGCCCTAGTGGTCAGCTAACGTTTTAAATACCCAGGGGTATTGGGGCCCTCACATTGTAAGCAGCAAAAAGTCTGGGGGGCAGTAGTGGTCAGCTCTCGTTTTAAACACCAATGGGTATGGGGGCCCTCACATTGTAAGCACTGAGGGGTCTGGGGGGCCCTAGTGGTGAGCTCATGCTATAAGCACCCAGGGGCCTAGTGGTCAGCTTGCACTGTGCACACTGAGGGCCCTAGCGTTCAGCTTCTTCGGGAAGTCTTAGGCCATGCACTGCACGTGGCCTGAGGCTTGGAGGCCCCCTGGCAGTCCAAGGCCCCGGGGCACTGGCCCCACTGGCCCGGTCCATAATCCAGCCATGGCTGTGGATAGCACTTCTCAACAAGCAACTGGCATCGATCAACATTATCCCTAAACTGAACTTTAAACTGAATGCAAGTATTGTTTTCATGTATAGTTTTCCAATTTTTTTTACCTTCAGTGATCAGTGAATACCTTAAACTGTGTTTATAATAAAAATGTTTTTTTACAAAAACACATAAATCAATAATAAATCAAACCTGAGGACAAAAGTTGGTTCTTTATCTCACGTGTAGACTCTGTAGCTATTGGCGAAACAAAGGTTATAAAGCAGGACTGTTGCTCTGCTGGGAATCATTTTACCTAACAACAGGTCCATCACCATTTCTTTATTTTCTCATTGGTTCCTAAAGATGGAGGCATTTCGTTTATTGGATGGTTGCTTAAAGTAAGTGGAAACTTCCATGAAGTCATGAAGCATTTGTATGATATAGTCCTGTTTGTGTGTGTACTGTACCTTCCACCCCCCTCATTTACTGTCCTTCTGTTTAAAGTGGACTGTAATGGGTAGTGGTTAGCTTTACTTGTGTTTGTGTTTGGGTTTTATCAGTACTGTTTTCATGAGTTTACTGATAAAACAGACCTGCAATGTTAAATTAAGTATCCATTAGCAAAAAGCACCAACCATGCTAACAGTCCTAACAAAGCCTGCAAATACAATAATTCATGTTCCATTTATACTGACTTATTTTAGTTCACATTCGCTGTAGTATGTTTTAAGATTTACTTTAAAAATAACTTTAAAAATAACTTTAAAAAACTTTTGAAATAGGTAGTAGAATCAAAAGAATTACAATGCAATCAAGTCTCTTCCTGTTCTCTTCCCTCGACAAGTGACATTTCAGTATGTGATGCAAAGGGATGAGATGATTAAGCAATTTGGGTAGTAAGACCCTCCCTCTCCCATCCCCCCAGGTTTTCATTGTGCAAGTAGTCATAAAAGAGACACACATATGAAAGTCACTTAAAAGGATGTTTGGTCCCATGTGTAGCCTGTATGCATCATGACAAAGTCTACCAGTGGAATAGTGCGTAAGGTGCAGGAGGTATATAACACCAGTGTTCCATGAGAAAGACAATGAATTCATGTTTGTTTTGAAAACTTTGCCTCAAGTGACCCTCCAGAATACATTATAAAAACTCAATTTGTTGCAGATTTGGTCCCTGTCATACACCAGAAGTCACTGGGAAAATACTTGTGCTCTGTGTAGGGGGCATTGCAATCATTAAAAACAGAACAGATCTTGGCCTCATCTGTCCACAAGACCTTTTCAAGAACTCAGCTGGTTCTTTTAGGTACTTCATAGCAAACTGTAACCTGGCTATCCTGTTTTGTGGCTAACTACTGGCTTGCATCTTGCAGTGTTGCCTCTATAAGTTCTGTTCATGAAGTCTTCTGCAGACAATTGTTACTGACACGTCCACGGCTGCCTCCTGAAGAGTGTTTCTGATCTGTGGGACAGGTGGGGGGGGTTTTCTTCATTTTGGTGAGAATTCTTCAATTATCTGTAACTGTAGACATCTTTCTTGGCCTAAGCATGAGTGTGTGAGTGAATGGTGTGTGTGTCCTTCTGAGGCTGCAGTGTGTGTTTATCATTTTTGCCTATTTATTTCTGTGAGAGGGTCTTGGCAATTGAGTGCATTTTAGACAGTGTATTCATTTGGTTAGTTCACTTCTAACGATCACTTATAAAATAATTCTAATGAGCCCATTTAAAATTGTCTCAACATTAATCTCAGGTGCTTTTCACTTGCATATCCTTCATTTTATAATTATGTAATATTTTACACACACACACACACACACACACACAGACACACACACATATAACATACATTTTAACATACATTTTTAGAGAAGACTCTACTTTTTACTTTCTCTTTCCACTGTTAGGATATTTTGCCCTTATTTGTGGAGTCAAATGCAGGACGATGAAGAACACACTGACAAAGTTTCCTCAGAGGATTTGATGTTCAATTCAATGCGCAAGGGAGAGACAGACCCAGCACATTCGGGCGCTGTGCTGAGAGAATCTCTGCCGATCACGCTGTGTGGTGTCTGGATATACAGTTTGCAGTCATACACATCAAAAGGTTGAGTTAAGTGGCGGGCCGGAGACAAATGGTCTTGTCCCTTCCTGGGAACCCTCGCAGCCATTTAGCATAGGAATGTTACATCCTTGCCGCAGACACTAGAGGTGTTATACAGAGACACACTACAGAGGTGCCAAACATAGAGGCAAGCAAACTACAGACACAGTATGGTATGAAAAGGAAACACACTACATATAATATACATACATATATATATATATACTAAATAAAACTGGGAACCTATCACCACTATAACAATGGTTTCAATATGATGAACATTCTAAAATGACATTTCTAAAGATGGTTTCCAAACCACGATTCACCTGCTGGAATGATTTTCCAAAAAAAAAGAACACAATTTTTGTGCCCTTTCAATATTGTTTCAAAACAAACCTGAAGTGTAGCTGTAGAAAATTCTAGATTGCATTTAATGAGGTTTTCAAGGATACCATTGTGCTATTGGTCCTAATGGAGCACCATTTTCAGATATTTCATTTTTTGTTTAAACCCTTTTTGTGAATGTACACAACTTTCGGTGACCAGTGAAGTATCTCTTTTGTTTGAAAGTGTACTGTCTACATCTGATCTGAGATAGTATTGACCATAAGATAAACACACAGAATCTCTCTTCTCTTGTGTACCACATAATGTGCAGTTAGACCAGGCTTTTTTTATTTTTATATTTATTCAATTTTATTTTATTATTTATTACAGCATTGCCATTATGAACTGTAATGGATTTCTTAAGCGTACATAACTCATACAACTAATTATAGGACTTCAACTATCAAATCAAAAAGTTATATGAGGAATTTTACATTTGTCATTTAAAATTTATAGGTAAACAACAGTCGTTTCTTTGAAACTGTGAAAAAATTTGCTACATGAACAGAGTAGTCAATACCATTGAAGTTTTAAGAAAAATACTACTAAAAGAAAAAACCAATTAAGTTTACAGTAAACAGTTGATATATGAAAATAGACCTGTAAAATACAACATAAAAGATTCAACAACTTATTAAACATTAGTACAGTATTAACAGAATGGCATGCAATATTATGTTATATTGTGTAATGCAGATGATAAGAATTTGTGAAGCAATGCCCTGCTACCCTTTAAATGATTTGATATATTAAAATAGGGAAGAAAAGTTGTTCCCACACTCCAAAAAACATCTTAATCTATGTCCAATCAAAGCAACGCAACAGTGAATGTATCAACATATTATTGAGATCTCAAATGTAGCCTATGGTTTTAAGTCCATCCTCATGATCCACTTCTTTATGATTATTCAGCATCTAGAAATTTCAAAGAAATCATATAGCTAGTTAGTTCCACATATTTAAGTTTCCAATAAAAAATAATATTATTGTACAACATGCATGACAATTTTAAAGTGACTGTAAAGGTAAATCCGTGAATGGCTTCAGACTAAATTGTATGTGGTTATTATGGTATGTATCAGACCTGGGTCAAATACATATTTGTTTTGGATTTAAATACTTTTCTGTGTTCTATTGATCTTGCCTGGTATAATTGAGCCTGCCAATATGACCAGAAGGTGGGGTTTGCACTTTTTGAGGGTATTTCATTGGTTCCAAAACACCAGACAAGATCAGTAAAGCGTAGAAAAGTATTTGAATCCAAAACAAATACGTATTTGACCCAGGTCTGGTATGTATTACATATTAGCAACAGTAGGAGAAATCAATTGCATTGCAATATTGACTTACAGTCCCCTCCAAAAGTATTGGAACAGCAAGGTCAATTCCTTTGTTTTTGCTATACAACTGACAACTGAGTTTGAGGTCAAAAGATGTGCATGAGATGACAGATCCGAATTTCATCTTTTATTTCCTGGTATTTTTATGTAGATTTGTTAAACAACTTAGAACATATCACCTTTTGTATCAGACAACCCAATTTTTAGGTGAGCAAAAGTATTGGAACATGTGACTGACAGGTGTTTCTTGTTGCCCCGATGTGTCCTGTTAGATTGATTGGTTAAACAATAAATAGTTCTGAATGTCTACTCTTGGTTTAAGCCTTGGGTTTTGCCTGTGAAAACTGCATTTGTGTTATAAAAGATAAACTAACATGAAGACCAGAGAGCTGTCTTTGGGAGAAAAGCAAGCTTAGAAAAGAGGGGAAATCGATCAGAGCCATTGCACAAGCATTGGGGAAAGCTTGTACGACAACTTGGAATATCCTGAAAAAAAAAGAAACCACTGGCGTACTGAGCAACAGATATCGAACAAGTCGACCAAGGAAAACAACAGCAGTTGATGACAGAAACATTGTGAAAGCTGTAGAGAAAAACCTCAAAACATCAGTCAGTGACATCACAAACAATCTCCACAGGACAGGGGTGAAGGTATCTCAATCAACCGTTCGAAGAAGACTTAGAGAGCAGCAACATAGAGGCTATACCACAAGATGCAAACCACTCATCAGTAGTAAGAATCGGAAGACGAGATTACAATTTGCAAAGAAGTACAGAGATGACCCACAAAAGTTCTGGAACAAAGTTTTATGGACTGATGAGACCAAGATTAACCTCTACCAAAGTGATGGAAAGGCCAAAGTGTGGAGAAAGAAGGGATCTGCTCATGGTCCAAAATATATAAGCTCATCTGTGAAGCACGGTGGAGGAAGTGTCATGGCTTGGGCTAGCATGGCTGCTTCTGGAGTGGGCTCACTAATCTTTATTGATGATTTAACTCATGATGGTAGCAGCAGGATGAATTCAGAAGTCTACAAAAACATTCTGTCTGCCAACTTACGGAGATATGAGTCCAAACTAATTGGGAGGAACTTCATCATGCAGCAAGACAATGACCCAAAACACACTGCCAACACAACAAAGGATTTCATTAAGGAGAAAAAGGGGAAGGTTTTAGACTGGACAAGTCAATCACCAGACCTTAACCCAATTGAGCATGCATTTCACCTCCTGAAGAGGAAATTGAAGGGAAAAACTCCCCGAAACAAACAACAACTGGAAGAGGCTGCAGTAAAAGCCTGGAAAAGCATCACAAAAGAAGAATGCAACAGTTTGGTGATGTCAATGGGTTGCAGTCTTGATGCAGTTATTGCAAGCAAGAGATATGCTACCAAATATTAAGTGTTATTTGCTTTCATTTACTTAAATACTCTCTGTTCCAATACTTTTGCTCACCTAAAAATTGGGTGGTCTGATACCAAAGGTGCTATGTTCTAAGTAGTTTAACACATCTAGGTGTAAATACCAGGAAATAAAAGCTGAAATTCTGAACTCTTGTCTCATGTTCATCTTTTTATCTCAACCCCAAATGTATTCAGTGTATTGCAAAAACAAAGGAATTGGCCTTGCTGTTCCAATACTTTTGAAGGGGACTGTATATCAGTCTAAACACCTTCATCAGTTTCTATGTGGGGACTGAATGGGTGGAGTTCAATTAATTACTAGGTTCTTACTTTATTATTACTATTGGGTCCAGGTGCTTCATGATGTCATGAAGGACTTGACGTAACAGCCAATAAATGTTCTCTGTCCTTATTAGCTTTGCTTTAAGCTGCATATGGGAATTGGATTACATTCAATCTTGACACTGAAAAGATCTACACAATGGCATCTTGATGGCCAATCAGAGCAAAGATGCGCTTTTGTGACCAAATTTGCATATGGTGGCTACTTAAACCACATCCCATGGTTGGGAAATTGTAAGAACGACATCTTTTAATTTCATTCTACTTTGCTACACATTTAACAATGAATAATTATTTCGTAAAATTTGGTGGATGTGTGGATACATCCCTCTGTGAAAATTAATGGTAATTTCAACTATATTCAGCCACTTCACAATCACTTTAAAAACTACTAGTAGTCCATAAGATGATGCCAAATAAATACTTTCATCATAACCATCAGTGGAATAATCATCCTTGTCAAAATCACAGTCATAAGAACAATAAAATCTTACCTTAATTTGATGGGACCAGAATTCTCCCTGTTCATCAAAAACATAGAAAACACAATTAATAACCGATGAACTGATTCTTTTTCTATCCTTTGTGTCATTTTTCCTGAACTGGAAACATAACATGCACAGTGTGGTCAAAGGAAAAATACAAAGGGCATACAGAGCAATTACATTAGCCAGTGCACTGTGGGGGCATGTATCTTGGATTGTAAGCCAGAGCTGCTAGAACACTAGTGGTCTACTGCTGCAACATTAATAGTAATAGCAATAACAGCATTAACAGTAAGAACAATAATAGCAATATCAAAATAATTTACTGTAAATAATTATTATGACATTAGAAGAGGAATCATGCAAACTTCTTGTTACACTTGAAATCTCCTGCAGGGGATCTGTGCACATGGCTGCAAGGCAAAGTGCAATCCAAGACAACCATATTCCTAATGAGTACACACCATGTATATGTGCACCAGTGCATAAGCTTGTGCATTGCCCTGTGAACTTTGGGGAAAAAATCGGTCCTTAGAAAAGCACTTAAAGTTCAGAGCCTAAATACCCTGTCTAATATATTATTATCATACCAATTTTAATTTATAATGGGCTTCACTAGGGAATTGTAATCACAAGGGTCAGTAAGCATTTTAATTCCTGAGCCCCTGATCAAAACAGGCAGTATAACATAATAATATAAGCAATATAATGAGCATAGGTGACCATTTACATGCCACAGCGAAACCATTTTTAGTCAGGGAATGTATTTGTTATTTTAATCAGGGGCCCAGGAATTAGCAGAAAATTTTACACTCACTGGCACTGGTGTTTACAATTATCCAGTGAAGCCCATTGTAAAGTGCATTAAATAAACATTGATTATATTTTAACATAAATAAAAAATAATCCTTATCAGATATAACACAGATTAGAAGCGCATGGTATGCTCAATGTTAATCGGTGATTGACAGCTTGCTTCTTACCGGTGGATTTCTTCTTGTAATAGACCACTCCAGCAATAGTGATTATCAGCCCCAACACCAGGCCAGAGGCCCCAATGATCACCTTGTTTCTCTTTACCTCAGACATGGTGGGGTCTGAAAAACAATATTCTCCTTCAGCCCAGAGTTCTTATTCCTGATTTGAATCTTTTTATTACATAATACACCGTGTGTTAAATTGCTATTAAAAACACCTGTACATTGCCTTACAAATCATTGTCTTACCCCACTTGACCTCTTTGCCTTTCGGGAGACTTGCATGCTCCACCTTGCAGGAGATTTTCTCTCCTGATTTGGGTGTGTACTCCAGATGAGAGTGGATCTGATAGTACCAGTTTCCATCAGCCAGCTCCTCTGTGGTGGTCACATCAGACTTTACCTCCATTCCATCTCTCAGCCAGGTCATTTTGATTCCTCTGGGGTAGAAGTCATAGGCACTGCAGACTAGCTGGGAGGTGTGTTTGTGACTGCCATGGGTGGCAGATATTACTTCGATGGTGGGTTCAACTGAAAACAAGCATACACATTTTATCTCCATTTTCTCATACCATATTATGCAATTTCCCATTTCAATCCTGCACTATATCCGCTCATTTGTTTTCTATGAAACATATTATTTGATATACTACATTATGTCCATGACTCCATCATGGCTTCCATCATAAAACACAGAATTAGGTCTTCTGTTGCAGAAAGGCTCTCAGTTTAAATAACCTATTGAAATATTAACAAGGATAAGGGCCTTTCTTCTGGAGAAGAACAAGGCATGTATTAGGCTGGTCTGAAGGTCTCACAGTATTGAAATTGAATTTCCTCCCATGCATATCTGCAAATATGGTTGTAATACCTATAACTATAGAGACCTTGCAGTGGAAAAAGTTTTAATAAAGCTGCACAGTCAAATTAAACATCAAGTCTTAAAGATCAATCTTTAACAGGTGAAGGAATTATTTGTTGACCATAGGGATGGGAAATAATGTAATATTGTGCAAGCATTTTCATGTACATATTTTACATATAATACAAGTTGCTAACCTTCTTTGTATGGTTTATGCATCCGTACACCAGCAAAACAACTAACACCATTTTGCAACAAAATTTATTTTTGTCCTGTTTTATCTATCCCTATGTGGTTCACAAACACTCGATACGGTACATCATGTCCATATGCTTAATCATAGTCTGCTTCAAAGACATGTATTGTTTCATGCCTTTAACACTCATCAACATTTGCCTTTACATAAGGATACACTATATATGCATGGTTTAATTTAACGTATTTACATTTTGCCAACCAAAAAAAGAAATTATTTTTACCAATCATTTTTTATCAATAGTCTCCCTGTTAGTAACTTCCAAGTTTAAGCTTCTGAACATATTTGTATTTTTATCACTTTTATAAACACTCACCTGTATAATCCAGTATGGCGTCAAAGCGCAATTTAGCATTAGGCCTGCAGTAACCATCCAAATTAGTATGCTGACGGTCAGCCTCCCCGTCTCGGTTAAATCTCTCTGCATTTTTCACTCCATGTTCAGTGTAGCCAATAAATTTATTCAGAGTGCTGTTGTATCTGCCGTATTCTAATTTATTGAAGATGTATCTGTCAATGAACTCGAGGTCCTGCAGGCCTCTGGAGCTGAAACGGCACTCTCTCTGCATATGGTGGAAATAGCCATCTGATAAATAAACAAGAAAAAAAACAAACAAGCAAGCAAATCAGAACAAATGTGTCATTAAAACAGTCTTAATGTAAAGGTAATGTAAATGAATTATAAGGAGGGTTGAGAGATTGCTGCGGGGTCAGGGGTTGGGTGGGGGTGGGAGAGGGGGCGATGTGGAGGGCTGGGGGAGGTGAAGATTTGGGAGATGCTGTGGGGGTGGGGGAGTGGGTGCATTGTGCTGTTACATAATGATCAAGAGGCAAATGGAGAAAAAAATCAGCAAGGCATTCTTCTTTGATGAAGCAGGTCCATTTAAACATTTCTGAAAGGGGTGCTATTACTAAGTGAATAGTTCAATTAAAATATTCTAGATATTTAGAGAGGTTTGTGATGTCCTGTCAGCTTTACAGTGGCTGTTATAGGGGCATTCAAGGGTGTGAAAATATACTTTATCTGTTAGGAATGTATTTTTGCTATTTTAGCTTGAGATTTGAGATTATTACTTTAACTCACTTCACAAACTTGCAAACTTCCTCTCACAGACTATGGAGTAAAACTGTAGCGTTTTCTTTAAAGCCAAAAGTTGAGTCTTGCACACTTGCCTTTTTGCACAAAAGTAACCCATTCTTTCTTTTCTGAACCACATATTCCTAGTCAGGGTTGTGGACAATGACAACACAACATTAAACTCCAGACAACATTTAATGAACACAGTGTGTCAAAAATAGAAGACACACCCACAAGTGATGCCATGCGATCATGTCAGAGGCTAGCTCAAGTGTCCTTCTTCCTTCTGTTAAACATGACATTATAACTAGTTTGTCACTTGCACCTCTGTAACAAACAGTACAGCTGCACAAACATATAAATTATGAATATACACTCACAGAGCATTTTATTAAGTAGACCTATCTAGTACCAAGTAGCAACCCCTTTTACCTAAAAAAACAACTTGAATTCTTGGTGGCATGTATTCAATAAGGTGCTGAAAATATTCCTTAGGGATTTTGGTCCATGCTGAATCGATAGGTTCCCAAAATGCTCGATTGGACTGATACCTGGAGACAGTGCAGGTCACTGGAGTGAACAGGTCACTGTCATGTTCGTAGAACCAGCTTGAGATGATGTGTGCTTCGTGATAAGGCACGCATATCCTGCTAGAAATATCCATTTAAAAAAGGGTAGACTGAGGCTATAAAGAAACTCGTATGGTCAGCAACAATGTTTAGGTATGTTGTGGCATTCAAAAGATGCTTGTTTGGTATTAATGGGTCAAATGTGTGTCGGGATAACTTTCCCCATGCCATTACACTGCCACCACCAGCCTGCACCATTGACACAAGGCTGGATGCATCCATGGATTCATGCTGTTTACCCCAAATTTTAACCCTACCATCTGCATGTTGCAGAAGAAATCAAGATTCTTCAAACCAGGCAATATTTTACCAGTCTTCAGATGCTCTTCTGCACATCAGTTGAAAAAAAGCTGTGATTTGAGCATTTGTGGCTTTTCTGTTCAGGTTATCACAAAATTAGATTTGTGTCAAAATTATCAAACAAAACATTTCTGACTGAGAACAACGAAATAAATATTGCAAAGAAAAACATTGATTTCTAGAGTAAAACCTAAGACATTTGAGTTTGGAACAAAAAGGAAAAACATTACAAGTAATTTTTTATATGCCTGTGAAAAATATCTGTTGTCTTTGATACTTGATACAATACTTTGTTAGATACTTTTGCTTTCCTGTAGCAGAGAGCTGTGACAAATTCCCAATGGGCAAACTACCTCCACGCTACGGCAGGACTACCTCCCACAGACGGAAAGCAGAGCGTCTACATCGGCCCTATGTCACTCTTCTGAGCGTGCTGTCTGGGTAATAAAGTGGCCGGTGAGTGAGCTGCTGACACTATTGTCACCGTGTTATAAGTGTGTTCTCCATGACAGTTCTCAATGACTTGGTCAGTAAAAAATTGTCAGCTTTATGCTTAGCTTTGCATGCCATGAAGAATAAAATCCCCATGTTGATATTGTGCTACATTGTGCTACACTGCAAACAATTACATAAAAAGAGGTAACTTTTTTGATCAAATGAAAAACATAGGTAAATCAATAGGCTCCTAATTAGGTTGTTGAACATGTGTTTAATTTCTTTCATAATTCTTTTCTTAAACTTAAGACAATGCAGATTTGACTCATTATTTTCTTTGTCTTTGAATTCATTATCTTCCTAATGGTTGGTTTTCCTGGCCAGCTGTCCATACTTTCACCAGTTAAAAGCCTATTGATTCACCTCAGTTGTTAATTTTAAGTTTTACCTCTTTTTATGCAATTGTTTGCAATATAACACAATAAGCACAATATGAACAAGAAAATTTAAATCTTTATGGGTAAATAAACCCTCTAAACAAGAAAGCACCTAAAATAACAGCTTGCTAAACTATTGGGTTTGCAGTTGGTTGGAATAAAAACCAGCCTACACCAAGACACGAAATAAGCACTTTTCCCTATTAGTATATATAGTATAGTATGTATATATACCTATATATACACACAGTCGGCTCCAGAATTATTGGCACCCTTGATAAATATGCACAAAAAATGCTTAAAAAAATTCTAAACTAAAAAAATAATAGTTATTGACATAAGCTTTATTTCCCAACATACGTAAACGAGTGTGCTTGATTAATGATTCATTGGAATCAACCAAAGTCATTTTTTAAATAAATAAAATATTTCCCCAAAAAACAGGTTCCACAATTATTGGCACCTCTGGTTTAATACTTTGTGAAAACACCCCTGGCAAAGATGACAGCCATGAGTCTTTTCCTATAATTTGTGATAAGGTTAGAGAACACATTTGGAGGGGTTTTGACCATTGCTCCATGTAGAACTTTTTAGATTCATTGATATCTTTGGGTTTGCACTTATGGACCCCCCCCCCCCCCCCCCCGCTTTAGTTCAGACCACAGGTTTTTGATAGAATTTAAGTCTGGAGACTGAAATGGCCACTGTAAAACATGGATGTTGATTTCACTTAAGCATTTCTGTTTACATTTTGATGTATGCTTGGAGTCACTGTCCTGCTGGACAATCTTCCTATGACCAAGTCCTAGCTTCTTAGCAGAGACAACCAAATTTTCTGCCAGAATTTCCTGCTACTTTGTTGAATTCATTGTGCCATTGATCTAAAATAGTGCCCCGGGACCACTGCCAAAACAACTCCAAAATATCAATGACCCACCTCCATAGTAGGTATGAGGTGCTTCTCCTGTATGCATTCCTCTTTTGCCGCCAAACATGTTGATGGTGCGTATGGCCAAAACATTCAATTTTGGTCTCATCTGACAATAGCATTCTCTTCCAGTCATAATTCCAATGAGTTTTGGCAAGCTCCAGATTCTTGGTTTTGTTTATTGTGCTAAGTAAGGGCTATCTTTGTGCCACCCTTCTAAAGAGTTAGTTGGTATGGAGCTGCCATTTTATGTTTTTTTTAGACTTGTTGACCGCAAGAAACAAACCAATCTCTGCAATTCTTAATCAGTGATCTTTGGGTTATTAATGGCCTCCCTCACCATCTTCCTCACCGTCCGTGGGGACAACATGCACTTGCTTCCTCTTCCTGGCAAATTTGCAGCCATTCCATATGTTTTAGACCTTTTTATTATGTGGTATGTTTATCTGTTTATGTCTTTTTTTGTACCCATTACCTCACTTGTGACGGTAAATTACTATCGTTCTCTTCTGAATTGACAGTTATTTGGCTTTTCCCATGCTGATGGATGACAAAGGGATTTTGCATGCGTGTTACCTCATTTTTATTCTCTAGTGAAACTGGAAGTGATGGAATGACACAGTATAGTTCCTTTAGACTGAGATGAACTAAATTAAGTAAAATTGTATTGCTAATTTCATTTTGTTTGATTTTACTTACAATAACTGTTAGGGGTGCCAATAATTATGGCACCTCTGGTTTTCATAAAAAATTTGATTACTTAATAAAAAAAACATTGAAGCATGAGAGTAAATTATTGAAATAAAGGTATACAGTTTTCCCATATGTTTGAACATAACATATAGATTATTATCTGTGTCATTTATTAGATGCAGCCTTTTTTCTTCATTTTTTCTTCAGGGGTGCCAATAATTCTGGAGCCCACAGTATATATATATATATATATATATATATATATATACAGTACCAGTCAAAAGTTTGGACACACTGGCTTAAATCTGTTTTTTCATGATTAAAAATGCTTTAAACTGTATAAACTTGTGTATAAACACTTAATATTTCATTATATGATATCTATACTTATATAAGCAGATAATCATAAGTGAATTGCATTCAAAAGTTTTTAAATGAAAATGGAAATCTTGTAAGCTCATTGGGGGGGGGGGGGGGGGGGGGGGGTGCATTGTTTTGTTATTTAAATATCTTGGTACATACTGGTGTTCATGATGACCTGTAGAATTTTTCATATTTAATGAGCTTACAAGATTATATTAAGATTATCTGTTTATATAAGTACATATGTCATATAATGAAATATTAAGTGTTTATAGACAAGTTTATACAGTTTAAAGCATTTTTAATCATGAAAAAAACTGGTTTAAGCAGGTGTGTCCAAACTTTTGACTGGTACTATATATATATATCGAATAGCATGTCCAACAGCATGCATTTTGTCAACACTATTTCTTGCTGACAGTTGCCGTTTTCCTGAAAAAGTTACATTGTAGATAAGAGCAGTTTTGCTATGTCTATAATTAGTAAAGGTACCTAACGTTAATGTTGCTTCACAAATAATGTTATCTCAAGTCTAGCTAATGATAGTTTAAATATCTTCAGATATTTGTGTTACAACACAGCCATGAAGCTACTAGATCATTGAAGTAATGAAAGCAATGTTAAGATTCTAAGACTAATGTTAGGCACTGTTAGCTAAACAGCATTCAACCCTAGCATTGTTCACTGCAGCATAAAAGCATCACCATAATTAAACCAAACCATAGCTAATGTTAGTAATAATTCACAATTTTATCAAATAAAATGTCAGCTGAACAAATCCACTCACCAAATCTGACCGATATTATAACCTTTGCACTCAAAGCCGATGATTGGGTGACATGATTCAAGTGTGTTTGCACTTCAATTCTGTCCCAAATCAGGCCCAACTACATTACACTGCAAGTGTATGCATGCACCATTTCCATGCATACAGCCATGTGGGCTACACTCGGCTGTTACGGGCCGCATTAGGATGGCAGGTATGCCATCTGCCATGTTACGCCTTGGCAAGGCATGCCCCATACCTATAGAGCACTTTTTGGGTTCCCTACAGAAATAACCAAAATGACCACTGACTTTTAGAACATTAACTTCTGTACGTTTTGACCTCATGTTAACAGACAGAATTCACAAACTTCAAACATCCACACAACAAAGCCCTAAACTTGATTTCATGTTTCTCCTTTTTCCTGCAGGTGTTTACATCATCACAAATGCTCCAGTACCACAATCAATAATTCTCCCCATTGGACATTTAGCTATAGCAGCCTATGACAACATCGGATCTTGAAAGCAGCCAACTGCTTTCAGGATACTTGGATGCACACGCAAAATTACATTACATTACATTACATTACAGGCATTTGGCAGACGCTCTTATCCAGAGCGACGTACAACAAAGTGTATAACCATAACCAGGAACAAGTATGACGAAAACCCTAGAGAGAAGTACCGGTCCAAGTACAGGGAACAACCGCATAGTTCAACTTGGACCCTGATGGTTAAACTGATTAACACTAACAACGAGAACGGCAACAACGCAATCTATGGAAAAATAAAAATAAATAAAAATACAATTAGTCGTTAAGACAGGACATATAAGGATAAGGAAGTGCACACATTTTTAAAAAATCTTTTCAGCCACCATCTTTGGTTCATGTGGAAGCTTTCTTACTAACTAATAAGTGCCAAAACAATGAAAACTATTGCTTTTACAGTTGTATAATTTTTGTGGGAAACTAATTTATATTTCTGAAATATATATTTCTCTGTCACTTCACATGCAAACCCCACATAATATCATTACATGACTAGGGATGAATTCATTCATTTTAAATGAATTATACCCCTGCTATAAAACAACACTTTTTAAACCTGAACCAGTAGTCTACCTAAAACAATGAGCAAATGACGACATCTGTTTTATTGCAAAGGCACGTACCATTGTTTGAATCCTTCTGGGTAAAATACAGCCACACTTTAGACAGATTCGCTTTCAGCATTTTGACAGAGTTTAACATTAGCTAGCTTGCTAATGAGCCAACAGAGTGAGTGTAATGTTAGTACAGACAGAACCAGACCTTAATCTGTGTTGCGATTCGGTCTGGTAGGTAACATTACTGGTTGTATAGTAACTGGTGCCTGCTACCTTTTGGTACCAAACCCTATTCATGACTCAGACATCTACAACATGACTACAAGGTAGGCCCAAAGGTAGGCCTTCAGGCTACTATTGCAGGCTTTGCCCAACTAAAGGCTTGTTCTGTGGGGCTACTGCAGCAACATTATACACACAGCAACCTAAAAGATCAAAAACATTCAGGCAAGATAAATGACAGTCAGTTTGATCAGTCATGGCCATTCCAGGAAGTAAGCGTTTATAACTTCATTTCCTTACGCAATATTGTTCATCATCATGTATACAATACCCCTTTAAAAACACCTCCATGCAAAAATATGACAAACACTTTCATTTAGGCAATTTGTCATTTGTGGCAAAGGAAAAATGACTGAAACCATGTGTATGTGTTTCTTTGAGCTAGAATGTATGGACACTATATGACCAAAAGTAGGCCTATCTGGGAAACCCTTGGTTTGGGTGTGCTTTTCATAAACCTGAAGCATTGGATACAGACAACTGTTAAAACATATAGTGCTGTCATTAAATTTTTTTTAGGTGTAACACAGCTGAATTGCACATTGTTTCCACTATAAATTATCTGCATTTGACACTTTCGTGTGACATAAACATTCACATTAAGATGAAAAACACAAGGCCAAGTCACTTTAAATTATTTTGGAAACAAAGCATTGCTTTGTAATAAAACTTGTTTAATTTGTGCGAGCCAAGATAGGCAGGATTGTTTGTTTTAATTTGACCTCAATTTGATATTAATTTACCAAGATTTCACAAATCGGAATTAATGGCTTATAGACAGTGCTTCGTATCAGAGTTTTTTGACACATTGAAAGAGTTTTTTGAGTTTAATGATACATAAAACTGTTTATTCAGCCTGTTTATTTTCTTTGAATTTTCAAAATCATTACATTACAGGCATTTAGCAGAAGCTCTTATCCATAGCGACTTACACATCTTTCTACGTAGTATTTTACATTGTATCAATTTATGCAGCTGGATATATACTGAAGCAATGCAGGTTAAGTACCTTGCGCAACTGTGCTACACTGCCGCACACGGATCCATAACGGGTTGCAAGAAATGGTACTGAATCTTGACAACCTAGGCAATTATTATCTAATACAATGGGAGACCTTTAATTTCATCTGTCTGGAAATTACCCGTCGACTGAACTGTTTTGTAAAAACTACATTGATCTCCAGTCATTCTGTTGTCTGTCTAATAAGTTCCACAGCTGAAGTTCCACACGTGTCGCTGCCACTTTGTGTTTATGGCGATACGGTGGTTTTGAGAATCGATATAATATTGTGTTTGTCACCGCCAACTTAATACGGGCAACCCCTGTCCAATTTTTTATTTATTTAGTGTCGATATGCTACATCATAGTGAAAAGCTACGCTCAGTTTGCTATTTATCTATTTTATAGTTTGGTTAGTTGGCGATGGGCTTTGTACGGTTCGAGTAATTAATTAATTAACTGAGAAATTTACCGTGGAGTTTGTAATGAATTCGCGAGTCAATGATTGCCTGGTCCGACGTCGGTCCCCCGGTCAACCCTATATGCACCAATATACTGGCTGGTAGACCACTTTGTGCTGGCCATTGGAAAAGTATATCGCAAGCCAAAAAAGTGTGGGTAACCCTAGCCTACATAGCCTACACTCACACCCACACACAATGCGCGTATTTCTTAACATACGTAATACGACCATAATACGAATTTAACATATGCTCGCATAGCAATATGATTTCTGTATAACATTCTGAATAGACAACAACAACAACATCATCATCAATAATAATAATAATAATAATAATAATAATAATAATAATAATAATAATAATAATAATAATAATAATAATAATATGCCGTTTAATGTACGTACCAGTTCCAAGCAGTAAAAGCAGATCAAGAATACACAAGGATTTTAACGTGGCCATATCTAGTCTTCAAGGCAGAAGTGTACAGTTCGCTGACTGAAATACAGTGAGGATTAAAAAGTTGACTTGCTAGTAGCCTATAGAGCAGAGGAAATTACGCAGGGCACCAATCCTAACTGGCGACAAAGTAATGTAATGTGTTGCTAGGTAACGTAATTTTCCCTTGCAAGTGATTTACTGTAATATTTGTATATCCATTTCATTTTTAAAGAACATCGTGATATTTTAGTATCACTGCTCACTGACTTAATAAATGCAGCTATTGTAAGAATTTACCCGGATGGAAATGAGCAAGAGTGACATACCTGTGTTTAAGTCTGGAGCAGCTGATCAAGCAACTATTACAGAGCAATCACTATTCTCCCTGATTTATCCGAAGTACTGGAGAAGGTTGTCGACATGAAATGTATGGGTTATTTAGAAACAAACCAAATTTTACACCGTCTGCCATTTGGATTTCGCCCGAATTATACTAGGCTACTGTCAGTGCAACTTACTTCCTTTTGGAAAAACAAAATATTCAATAAATAAAGGTCATCGGGTGGGGGCAGGTTTTCAGGACCTCAAAAAGCATTCGATACCATAAATCACAGCATTCTTATAACAAAAGTATCCTCAATTTATCCTTAAAATTTTTCTGAAAAGCATTGTTTTTGGTGTGAGTCGTATCTCGATCCGGAATCGTCAGCAGCTTGTCACAGTTAATAGCAACAAATCATCATTCATTAACAAAATGGGAATTGTACAGGGATCCGTACTCGGACCCATTCTCTTTATTAAATTACATTCCTGACTCTTGTCAATGAGACCTGGTCTCCAGACGTACGCGGATGACACCGTCATGTGTCTGGTAAGACTATTAACGCAGTTACCATACAGTTGACAGAACACCGAAAATCAATAGAAAAATCGCTGGATAATTCCTGTTTGACACTTAATGTTTACAAAAATAATAATAACGGTGTGTAGGCTATTCATCCCGGAGACGGCCCACACTCCAGACGATCGAGATATGAGCCTGATAAACAGGTGACAGAAGTCAACCGGAACCATGAAGGTCAAATTGTGCTCATTTAGAATAATGAGAAACTTAAAAATGAGAAACAGTCACTGTTCCATTTGAAACACGGGAGCAGTCTTTGTGCCATCCATGCCCCAATAATGAACCCTCTTTCAAAGACTAGGATCGTTCCCTCTTGCCATATTGATCCAAAATCGAGGTCACCTGGGCCTGCTCAGCATTTTTATACATACTACAGAGCATGATAGGATGTAAATTGCTCAATTGCATTATGCATACAGCCCAGGCCAAAAGTATTAGGCCACCTGTGGTTTAAAAATATACTTGGTACAGAAGAATTCAGTTAATATTAGCACATTTATTGAATGACAAACCAAAGTACGAAGTCAATTTCTACCTACAATAACAGAAAAAGATGATTTTTATGAAACAATAATCTTAGACACAACTTTCCTGAAAAATAGCCTCCTTTGGCTTTAATTACAATTAAATTAATATTGGAAGTCTATCCAATCATTTTACAATGTGGGAGGTGAAGAACTGGGAGGGAAGTGGAGGGATATTTAAATTGAGTGAAATATACCTAATCCCAGGTTGCCTTAACCCTTCTGGTTCGTTTGCCCCAAGATTTTGTGTTTTGGCCATTTTCTGTCATATTCGATTCCGATTCTTGCCTAGCCCCTCTACGTTGTTTTTTATTGGATTTCATGTTTGACCTTCCGCTTGTCCTTGACCGCGACTTATGTTTTGCCCTTTGCTTGCCGTAGGCCTATAGTGCTCCGGTTAGTTAGTGTGTTCCCAGTTGGACTAAAAGATCCTTCCATCGGGACACAAGTTTGTTATTTTGCTTTGTTATTTTTCCTTAATTATTTTTTAAGCTAATCTGGGTGGAGATTTAACTCTCTGTAGGGGTACGCTATTCAAGCTTTTAGTTTCTAACTATCAGCTAACTGTCCGAAGTTCCGTGTTTAGAGCCTCCCCTTGCCCAGTACCCTTCGAAGACTAGCCAGCATTCAGTTAGATTTGGACAGGCAGATAGGGACCGAAGTTACAGGTTGGTTTTTAAATTGGGACGTTAGCCATTCAATGTTATGCTGCTGCGGTATGCAGGGTTTGGTCGGCTGTTGAAGATTGACACATTTTCGGAATTCACTGAAGGGTTTATCAGAAATGACTCCATTGCTTCTGCATCTGTATGAGACCAGGTTGCAGAACATATTCAATTTAGAATCTGAGCTTATTGAACTGGAACACATGAACCAGTTTTCTCCTTCTGATGACATTGCACTCCAACATCTAGTCAAAATGGAGCTCAATCTGTTGCTTAGAAAAAGGGCAGAGTTGATCATCCACAGATCTAGACAGAACTACTATTTCAATGGAAGCAGACCAAGTCATTAATTAGCTCTACAATTGTGTAAGGGTTATATATTTGCCAACCTTTCAGCCATTATGTCATCTCAAAGGGCTTTATTGACAGACCCTAAACATATTAATGATATATTTCATAGTTTTTATTCTGAATTAGTCTGCTCAGAGTTTTCCCACAATTTCAACATATTCACATCCTTCTTTCAGCCACTTAATTTCCCTTGTTTATCTGATTCTGAGGCCCATGATTTAGGTAAACCTGTCACATTGTACCAATTAAAGGAGGCTCTCAGACATGCAAAGCAGGGGAAGTCTCCTGGTACAGATCGCATACCAGCAGAATTTTATTTAATGTTTTGGCCTGAGTTGGGCCCTTACTTACTAGACATGATTAACCATGCTGTTTCCGCAGGCTATTTTGATAGAGACATTAACATTGCACTCATATCTCTCCTATTGAAAAAGGGCAAGGACTCAACCTCTTGTAGCAGCTATTGACCATTATCCCACATGAGATCAGATGTTTAGCTGTACACTAAGGTATTGTCACAGTGGCTTGAACTACACAATGCAAAACTTGTAAATCAGGATCAAACTGTGTTTATTAAATCTCGCTCTGCTTCTGACAACATCTGTCATCTTTAACATATTATATATTGTGCAGATCAGAAGAAATGACCCTGTGGTGTCCTTTCACTTGATATAATGAAAGCCTTCTTTCACCTCTATTGGCAATATCTGTGGGCAGTCCCAGAGCACATGGGTTTAGGCTTTTGGTTTATTGCAGATTTTGTATTACAACCCCTCTGCAGTTGTAGAGGGGTTACTACTAGACCGAATAGGCCCATTCCATTTTCGCTAGCTAGAGGCACCCATCAGGGCTGCCCACTCTCTTCTTTGTAATTTGCTATATCATACTTTGGGATGGCAGGTATGTCATCCCGCCAAGTTACGCCTTGGCGGGGGCATGCCCCATACCTATACAGCACTGAGAGTTGAAATGGGGTGAGAATGTACAGTTTTTAAGGGCTGAGTGTTTGTGGCTGTTGTGGTTATTTCTGTGGGGAACCCTGAAAAGTGCCAAACTCTCGGTGCTGTATAGGTATGGGGCATGCCCCTGCCAAGGCGTAACTTGGCGGGATGGCATACCTGCCATCCCAATGCAATTTTGGATTGTCGCGCAAAGCTAATAATTGTTAAAATGGCTTGCCATATGGGGGGGTGGCTGAACGACCACTTCCTTTCGCTCAATTTGGCTCACTCGGTATTGGGACACCCTTAAGTATAACATTGGCTCACTTGAACGTGCAGAATTGTTCATATCTTTTTTTAGACTTGTTAAAACACTACAATTCCTAGTCAAATCTAGCTACATAGTAGTCAGTAACTAGTTCGTAGGAAAAAAACATTGACTAAGATCACAACTCTGTGCATTCATACTTAACAATGCAGCAATTTTTATAATATGTGTGATATCAATACTTACAAAATGATTTAATGGAGCTGAAGCGTAGGAGTAGTTTGGCAACCAGGGTACAGTTCAGTGCTGGAGGGGTCTGAGGGCATGATTCCCAGGAAAGAAAATATTTGAAAAACAGCATTTAAATGCCAATTTCGAGTGACTGATCTGCCAAACAGTATTTATTGATCTGCTGTTAACAAGTACTCATACAGCTGGCTCACATGCTATGTTATTAATTATTATTCTGTTATCATTTAAATACTTCAGCATCTTTCACATTATGTTAACTGGGGAGCGGGAGACGACTGAGCGAGAGTTCCTGGGAGTGTTTCCTGGGAGAGTTCTGATTGGTCAGCATCTGTTGTCCATGCAGAGAGAGCCTGATCTGTCAATCTGACTGTGATCGCACTGGTAGAAGTACTGGTGTAACATAGAATGGCACGTTTCACAAATTTATTCCTGTTACAGGCCAAATAAGAAGCGCTACGCTGTGCCCCAAAAGGGATTGTTCATTTATTTGCATTATTTTTATTGCAACCATAACACAATATGGGATGCACCCCCCTCCCCCCAAGCGTAATCTTCTCTTTTTTATGGGGGGTCCCTTGTTTGTCATGGGGGGTCCCGACATCCAGTAAATCAGGTTATTGATAGAGAAGAAGTAATACTCTGGAATCAGTTCAGCTCAAAAACTTCAGTTTAATAGCTATGTTCTTACCAAATGTTTTATTGAATGATACATAAAAGGTAGGTGAAATACATTGTAAATACTGTTGTTAAGTGTAAAGACAGTTGAGTTAGAATGGTAAAACATCTTTAAAGATTTATGGTGTGACAGAAATGCATTTTCTATATATTTATGTTGGTCATAAAGCAGATATCAACCCCTTAAAATCTGATCAGAACATTCAATAAATTACTGGTGTATTTTGACAAATGTTTTGTAACATGCACTAGTACAAGAAAACATCCAATAACATGAAAATGTCAATGGTGTAAACTTTTTATTTTTGATTTAACAGTAAGAACATCACCACCTAACATTTACAAAAAGGTTGATTCATGGAAATTTACAAAGCCTTATTTAAAGTGCCACCAAAACTCATTTTTAAGCTATCAAGTAAAAAACTGATTGACCACAATTTCACTACATATGGATGTCTTACCTGTTTATACAAGTGTACTGTGTATCTACAATTGGGAATTCCCTCAAAAATGACTCTCTAGTTTAATATTGATATACTATAATGGGAATATGAAGTGGTACAGATACAGTTCATTTAAATTCATACTAGATTCATAGGCCATATAGGCAGGACCAGTGTTTCCTGTAATACGCCTGTTTTTCCCTTCTTTATCTAGGTTGGCTTTTGTAATAAATCAGTGAAGCGCAAAATAGGTGCCTGATCACTTTCTAAATTATTCAGTATACTATTTGTATTTTGAAATAGCTATTAATAGCGAAATCTGTATTTACAACATGAAGGAAATTTATTTTAACACACTGAAGAAACTGATCATGAGTTCATGAGTCTTCTCCATGTCTTGATCTTGAGTCTTCATGAAGACCTGGACAAAATGAAAAAAAATATGATTTAAAGACTTATCATAATTCATGTGAACCAACTGATGTTTAACATTTACATTAAACTCACAGTACATTTGCAAAATAAGCTGAGTGTTTAACCACGATATTTAGCAAGTGGTGTCCTGTGGTACTTTTGAAATTAATCAAGGCAGTACATTTATGAAAATGTGGGTTTGCACGGATTCCTTTATCCAGTTATATTGCATTGCAAAAATTTAGCGCATGTTATAATGGATAAGATTATTAATTGAGAATTATTAATGGAGAATTACTAGTAGTGATTCTCCAGAGTTAAGACCCTAAAATCTCCTGTTTTGGAAAGCAAAAAAAGAAGAAAAGACACCTGACTGATAATACTACAAGCATTTTGTCTGTATACTACAACTCAGTGGCAATAGATTCTAAAATGAAAGGTAAACTAGAATTCTAATCAATTGTAGCATGCAGTCAAAAGCACAGCTTATGCTATAGTTTGCCACAGAATACAGGGCTGATCAATGATTCATGTCCATGTACACATTATTTAATTAGTTTCAATTCAGTTGGCTGATGTAACTCTAGGGGGTAAACAATTGTTTAGCCAATAATCCAAGTAAAATTATGTACTAATGTTATAAAACTTACCAATTGATACATTAACAATGCAAAAATCAACTTATGCAAACTGGAAATAAATTAACCTAATGAATTCCTCGAGGTCGCCGGCAGGTAAATCATTGCTTTTATCAGTCACTAATTCAAGGCGCACTGCTGTAACACCTACACCACTGTAAAGCTTATACTCTTTGCACTTTGATGCAAAAAACCCTGTCTCAATCAGTAAAATCACAAAAAAAAACTAAAAAACAAACTAAATAACAAGGCAGTCCCCTTCCCCAAAGTATGGCTGAAATTGACACCCTAACACTACAGTGATGATATTGATATCTTGAAATCCCCCTCAGAGCCCTAAGTAATCAATCTGCTCTTTGTACACAGGCAAGCAGAGCCCTAAGTAATCAATCTGCTCTTTGTACACAGGCAAGCAAATGTCACCATGCATTCTGCATTATTTCCATTAAGCAGAAAACCTTTTCAGGAGGATTTGAACACAAACTTTTCTATGTATGCAAATAGAATTTCAAATGCGAAAAGTGCAGTTTGTCTCTTACCTTACAAACAGTGAAAAAATGATTTGAATTAGATATTCCAGTGCCGAGTAAATAGCCTAAAAGCAAGCTACTGTACTACCTGAAAAAAATGACCCTCTCTAAGCGGGTCTTGACTTTTGCCCCTGCTTGGAAACCCCATATACGTTACAGTAATCATACAGTGTCGTGTTCTTCAAGCTCAGTGTAGACTTCGAACGCAGTTTACGACATCCTTCTAGGTGAAACTACGGCTTTGCTATTCTACTGTACTGACTCACTTCACGTTTTTGCATCGGAATGGAATGAATGCATGAATGGAAGCTTAGCGCACACTTTATCGGTTGCTTATCTGAGCTTTGTTTGTTTATCTGCAAAAAGACACTGCAGTAGTGATAAAGGGCACAATATTATTTTAATTCGTTTATGATTCGATTATATATTTTTGTCATTTTCCTCCTTGTGAGCCCTCACTCTGTTGTCATCAGGAGGTTTACTGTTACAAGCCTGTTTTACAGAAGTATGGCAGCTGAATTTAGATTACTCGGTAAGGTAAAACCAAGAGGTTTGGTGGTTGGTTTTAGTAGGTTGTTTTTAAGTTAATTTAGTTGGTGTGATAACTAACCATGAACACATTTTATACATAGAATCTCTCCAAAAGGACAGCATTTTGTTCCAGAGGGAACAACCATCACTGGAATTAGCTTCTAGAAGTGGAATATGGCTGGGAAAAAATATATATACAATAATCCAATTTGGAGACGTTTGGTGCTATTTGGGGAGGTTTTCGGGAGATTTGGGCCGACTTTTTGGAAAACGCATCTCAGATTTTACTGCCTTGTTCAATCCACTCCACTTTTAATCTGGTGTTGTATACATCCTGGGTTACGATTGAAAAAATGAATCTGGTTCCGCCTGGTATCAGAAGTACATATAATCCCTACAGAATAAAGAAAATACAAAACAATTACTGTATTTCTTTTTTGGTTCCCAGAATAAATATGTCCAGTATGTTTACAGAGTAAGACTCCCATAGGATCAGGGGATTTAGTATTTTTGCTATAAATATGCTCTTTCACATAATGGTGCTTTTGGTATACATTTTTTCAAGCTTTGAAACATGTGTGTACTATACAATATATCATTTTGGAGATAATGGAGTTTATTTAAGACAGGGGGGATTCTTATAAAAAGCCCTGAGTTTTAAGTGGGAAGAAAGTGTGTAAAGGAGAGTGCACAATAAGAAAACTACTTGGGCATTGAGAATATTAGAGAAGTTCGGAAGACTGAATTGTTAGTATTGAGCATGTAGAATCTGTGTAGAATGTACTTCTGGGGGGTGTCTCATGGCGTAGCCTGTAGAGCACTATCCACATGCTCATTGTGAGCCGCGACGTCGATGGTTCGCATCCGACCGCACAACATATCCACGTCTCTCCCACTCATCCCCATTCTTCCTGTCTCTCCTCACTATCCTATCCAATAAAGCTGAAAAAGCCCATAAAAAAGAATGCACTTTTGGGAGTAAAGTGTAGTAGGCAGAGGGAGCAAATTCTCCCTGGTCCCTTCGATATATTTGAAGGATTTTAGAAAGGGACTTCTTACCTCCCTTCAATGTGCTGTGTTTCCCTTGTTTACCCAGTTTCAACTTTTACTTCTTCTTAACCAGGTGCTTTGTTGGCCATGTGCCTGTTAGTACTAGGTGTTTACACCTATTGACTTGTTGCTTATGTGCAATAGTAGTATTTAGTCAGATAGGCTGACAGGATTTGCCAGATCACTTAAAAGGAATTTGTTTTAAAGGGTCTGAAACATAAAATGTAAGACAGGCTCATGATTATTTGGTGACACTAGTGAATGCAGTGTTTGTCTGTCTTGTTAATGTTTTGCTTATTATTCGCTTATTTCATCTATCAAAAAAGTTTCATTCTTAAACGTACAGCTAACTGCTGATGGAATATCACATTTCCATTGTACAAAAATGTAATCCATATGGCAGTAAAAAAACAAATATGATGCTTAAAGACATACACTATATGACCAAGAGTATGTGGGCACCCCTTGGTCTGGGGCTGTTTTTCATGGTTTGGGCTAGGCCCCTTAGTTCCAGTGAGGACAACTCTTAATGCAATGACATTTAAGACTATTCTGTGCTTCCAAATTTGTGGCAACAGTTTGGGGAAGGCCCTTTCCTGTTTCAGCATGCCCCCATGCACACAGTAAGGTCCATATAGAAACTGTTTTGTCGAGAATGGTGTGGAAGAACTTACCTAGCCTGCACAAAGTCCTGACCTTAACCCCATCCAGTACCTTTGGGATCAATATGAAAGCCAACTGTGAGCCAGGCCTAATTTCCCAATCAGTGCCCGACCTCACTAATGCTCTTCTGGCTCAATGGAAGCAAATCCCTGTAGCAATGCTCCAACATCTAGTATAAAGCCTTCCCAGAATAGTGGAGGCTGTTATAGCAGCAAAGGGTGCACCAACTCCATATTAATGTCCATAATTTGGGTGAGATGTAGGATGTCAGGTGTCCACATACCTTTGGACTTATAGTGTACCTTGAGCACAGTGTGGTACTAACCACCCACAGCTGGTTTTATCTGAAATGTCAAAATGTCAAAAAGCTTTGTGCTGAGGAACACCAAACAAAAGCCCACTTCACTTCTTTTTTCTTAAAATATCAATAAAACTGAAGCTCCTTTACAGTGTGAAATCTGCATCATTTCTTCTTCGGCCTGTCTCTACTCACTCATTAATTTCAAACAGTTAATTAATTCCACAAATCCAATTTGCAAGGGTGGTTGTAACTACTTTTACAACTGCCATTAAAACCTTTATTACCACCGAAAACTCTTTCTTTACCATTATCACCACATCTTCTGCCTTGAAATCAATAAAATAATCCTCTTGCTTTAATGGCTTGAAACTTGCCTCTTACTGCTTGCAGTGGTACTTGGCGGCAAAATTTTAATAGAAGCTGAGATGGTTTCCCTCGGTTTCTCTCACAGACTTGCATTCACACCATGCACTCATTTGGCCTAGTACCTGACTGCATGGAATCCTAACACAGCACCTTTGACACAACCTAGAGCTCCTGATACATCACTATGCCCCTCTGAACTGCATAATACATTCCTTCATTTGGACTTTCTACTTTACCAGCAAGTTTAATACCTCAACAGTAACCTGCTCAACCCATTGAACTATTTGCTGTAATGGATCCTGTGAGGGTTGTGGTGCCGGCTGCAGGCGAAAAGATGGCCGACCGGCAGTCGCAGCTGTGGGCACGTGATTGCTTCTAACCTTTATCTGTACTGTCTGTAGTGAGACCGGGAGTTTTTTTCACGACGGATGCACACGGTTTTATTTGATTGCGACATTTGCGGTATCTGGTGCTGATGCTGATGCTGTAGTCATGGCTGTGGCTGTTGCTGTTGCTGTCTGGCACCATGTGCATCTGCTGTGAAAAACCTCCCGGTCTCACTGCAGGCAGTACAGATCACGGTTAGAATCAATCACGTAAGTGCCCACAGCTGTGACTGCCGGCCAGCTAAACCACTCCCCCCTCTCTCCGCCTGCTGCCGGCACCACAACCACACCGCCCCCTCACAGTTCCCTTATCACATTTCCTTTACCATCCATTCTACCTTGACTTTATACCAGGCAGGCCAGAGGAGGATAGGCTCCCCCTATGTAGCTATGTTCCTCCCACAATTTTTGATAATGATTTGATAATCCACAGATAATTATAATGTAAAGTAAAAGAAGAAGAGCATTGTGGTTACTCTTAATTAGGGTTAATCTCTTTAATCTCTTTTGAAATTGTTCAAAGTAAATTTCACTCTGACAGTGAGTTATTCTACAGGTATGAAATATGTTTATGGGATTATTATTAGAAATGGCAAGAGCTCTGCGATTATCCAGACTAAACTATAACCAGTGATATTTACAGTATTGATAAACATTAGGCTTATATGACATTGGCCATACTACGTCTACTGTGCTACAATACCATATGTTCCCACAGTACTATGCAGTATGTTCCTATATGTTCCTATAATACTATATGCTCCTACTGTAAATGCTATTGAGTGATTTATCATATTTTCTCATTTTTACACCTTCCAGTACCCATTACATAATTACAAAGTCGGATGGAGAATACCACATTCCCAGGACTGATCATAAACAAAGCTTCTTCTGTTTGCATACCACTACATGTAATTAATTTTGGCTAGGCACCTTAGTCACATATTTATTGTAATTGAATTTGTGTCAATGTTTGGTGCATAAATTATAATACCTCTTTTAGTTGCAGTTATTTCCTTTGATGAGGAAGAAAGTTCCAACTCCCACTCCCAGCAGACCCAGGGTCAGTCCTATTCCACAGAATGCTGTCTCTGCCATGTCTGATTCATTGTTAGCTTCAGGCTCTGTGTGAAGAAAGGAGTTTCATTCAGGCAAAATACATCTAAAAGTGAATCATTTAGATGCTCACATTTTCTAGCAACAATCTTTGCTAAGAAGACTGAAAAATATAAAAGAAAATGTCAAAACTAGCTATCCTTCAAAGTGGTATATATATAGGCCTATATATATACATATATATGGTGCTTGGTTTTAGGTCCAAATCTTGGGCACAACATTGCTCTTCTACCCTTGATTGAGGTACAAATCTTTTATTATGCATGCATAATACTTGTACCATCCATGCAGAACACAGTTAACTGGTTACAGTGGACAGGGCTGGCCCGTGGCATAAAGGCTCAAATTTCCAAGTAGACACTCGTGGGACTAGAGGAGTCTTCTCTGGAGACTTCAAATTATTTGCATGCATTCTTCACTACTGAAAACCATTTTTAATGATCAGAGCATTGTTTCTGTCACAAGAGGTCAATATGGGGTAAAACAGGTTTATGTTTATGCGTTTCAGCATCTCTCCCTTTGATTGTCATAAGACAAATTTTCTTGGTTCATACACACAGATATGCCATCTGAGAATTGTGAAGTCATACATTTTGACTCCATCTCACTGAATGCAGTTAATACACCTGAATGAAAAGTGCTCTGTGTCCTGCATAGATGAGTATGGTGGCCAATTAACAACAAATCTTGCGAGGAAGGAAAGGATGAAAATAAGATCCTCCACACAGAGTATCAGCCAATCACAACAGAGTTCTGGGAATGAGTAGTAACCAATTAATTCTTTGAGAATACTGGTGTGTGAGAGTATATTTTACTTACATGGAGAGCATACTTGTGCACAAGTGTCTTTTGCTTGCGTGGAGAAAATACTTAAGAGCCTGAGTGCTTTTTGCTCACGTAGAGAGAATACTCATGTGCATGTGCCTTTTGCTCACCTGGAGAGGATTCTCATGCATGAGTGATGTTTACTCACGTTGCGAGAATACTCATAGGAAAGAATACTTGTGCAAGAGTGCCTTTTGCTCGCATGGAGAGAATATTCACTGGAAAAGTGCCTTTTGCTTGAGTTGAGAAAATACACACGAGTGTATTTTGCTCATGTGGAGAGAATATTTATGCGTGAGTACCTTGTACTCTCACGTGGAGAAAATACTTGCACAGGCTTGCCTTTTGCTTTTGTACAAAAATACTCAATTTCCATTAAGAAAACATACCAGATATCATATACTGCTGTATAAATTTTTTTTAAATGTAACACTGTTCAATTATCAGTTGAAAATTATCAAAAGAAACCTAAAGCATGTGTGAGACAATACCAATAACTAAATTGTGCGTAGAGAATCAGTAAAATAACTCAGGTCTGTGGACACCCAGAGTTACCTACATTATAACTTGGGCCAAGGTTCGGCCTCTATCAATAAAAATGATTAGTTAACCTAATATGAAGAGAGTGAACATGGATCTAATGTATACTCTGCATCTTGGAATGTAAGTGAAACAGTGTCCACCTTCCAGCACAACCAGCAATTGAGCAATAATTTATTAAAAGAATATAACAGCCCAACAATTAAAAACAAACATCACTTAAGGTCTCAGAACAACACCAAGGGAGAAATCATCTGTCAGCAACAAGGTGGCTTTGAGGGGCAGCTGGATGTCATTCACAATTTATCATATCCATTCTTAAGTGCAAATATTCCTGTGGAAAAATTTGATCCCAAATTGCATATGCGTTTTTAAATATGAATGGAATAACAGCAGGACAGTTCCATCAGTGAGACCGCTTCAGAAGATGTATACAGGTATATGCCACAGAATGCTGCTTTGCAATAAATATCACAATTTAAGAGAAATAACTAACAGCATATTTGTGGTCAGAGAGGGATGAACAAAGATGTTACAATCTTAATCAACTCAAAGTCACATTTCCCTTAACTTCCCTGAACTTTGTGCTCTCTCCAAGGTTCAAGACTCTGTGATTAAATTTAATCATAGTTATTTCACAGTGTCTTCTGTCATTACTTGGTGAAAACACCTCTAATGAAGAGACTAACCTTTCTGCATCGATAATTGGTTACAGTGGACAAGTATCTTTTTTCCTTTGAGTAAGACCCAAAAATATTTCTTCATCTGTATGTTGTGTCATATAACTGCTCTCAAATTTAGTGGGAGTATCTCCCACTGTATCGAACAAAAAGTAACCTTCAAAATACTGTCACAGGTCCACAGTCCAATATAAACAAACTGTATTTAACATAATGCCACTTGTAAACATTTTTTAATTTCAAATGTGCTTAATTATCAGTATTGACTTAATGTATAGAATTCGGGTGGTTCAGTCATAATTGTTTGACACATTGCTTAACTAAAAGGCTATTGAAAGCTAGAAAGCAGGTGGAGATAAACTGGTGGAACTAATTAGAACATATTATTCTGATACATCAGTGTGCAATCTAATGTTTGAGAAGCTTTCCCATTTGTAGCTAACTGCTAACTTCTGTCTTTGTTGTTGCTTGCTTCACACATACTCAAACTATCTTTTGAGTGTCATATATCAGCCAGGTGCTTTATCTTTCTGCCCATCACTTGTTCTCACTGTTATTGCAAAGGACATGGTGAATGAAACGTCAGCGTCTTTTGACTCAAGAAACTGTTTTGAACCTAAGAGAATCACAGGCAAATATTATTCCATCTCTTAAATTATTTTTATACATTCTGTTGCCCTTGCACCAATTTTTACCAACTTGTAAATTGACTCATCCATTGAGGCCCTGACACAGTCTACAATATAACTAATACAGAGATGCATTCATCACAGGGAACAATTGTAGCATAATGTGATCTACTCAAACAGAAGAACTGTGTCAGTATGTTAGAAATAATGAGTCTATATGTTATTTGTCAAGAAGCTTCCAAAATGCTTTGCTTAAAATATTCTTCAATTTTCAATTACACTGGGTCCTTACCCCAGATCCTGGTTAGGGGATCCCGAAGCCCCTTGTGCTCCACGCTGCAGGAATAGACATCCCCCTCCTGGGGAGTGATGCTGAGAGTGGAGAACTGTTGGAAGGTGAAATCAGGGTTTGGATAGTAGCGGCTTAGAGTCACTCCATCCTTCACTTCAACATTATTTTTGGTCCACTTCACTTTGACAGGAGCCGGATAGAAGTTGTTCACAAAGCAGATCAGGCTGTTACTCTTCCCCAGCTCAACTTTTCTCCGTGAATAGATTGTGCTCTGA
>NC_049201.1:66103229-66183229 GCF_013347855.1 Anguilla anguilla
ACAGTTTGCTGCGCATTGGATCCTGAATGACATCACGCAAAATCTAGATCCCATGCAGTTTGGCAGCCGACAGAATCGTTCTACAACACACTATCTAGTCAGTTTGATGGACTCTGTGTACAAGGCCTGTGATGTTCTGGGCTCAGTGTGCACACTAATTACAACTGACTTTGCTAAGGCCTTTGATGCTGTAGATCACACAATGGCGGTACAGTGCCTCCTTGACCTTGGAGTGAGACTGGGCCTGATCCCATGGATCTGCAGCTTCATGACTGACCGCCGTCAAAAAGTGCGCTACCAGGGACATCTTTCTGATTGGGAATACCCCACATGTGGAGTTGCACAGGGAACCGTATTAGGGCCTGTAGTCTTTCTAACACTGATTAACAGTGCCCTCCAGGACAGAATAGACCACTGGAAATATGTGGATGACATGACTCTGGCCCAGACGTGGACGCTCCAACTACCCTGTACTCTCCAGCAGACCCTGAATGGTCTTGATATCTGGGTAGAGGAGCACAAAATGAAACTCAACCCAAAGAAATGTAAAGTTTTACATGTCACCCACATGAGGCATCCACCCGCCCTGCCGACTCTCTCCATTGACCAGAACATCCTGGAAGTCTGTGACACTCTCAAGGTCCTGGGGGTCACCATCCAGAGTAATTTGCGTTGGGACAGTCAGGTGGACCACATGCTGACCTCAGCGAACAGGAAGCTTTTTGCTCTGCGTCGCCTGAAGAAATTTGGTGTCCGAGACCCAGAACTGGTTTCCATCTACACAGGCTTCGTACGCCCGGTGCTGGAGTATGCGGTCCCCGTCTGGCACAGTTCCCTGACTACAGACCAGGCTAAAAGGCTGGAAAGCACGCAGAAACGGGCTTGTAAAATCATACTTGGCCAGAGGTACTCAGGGTACCCAGAGGCTCTCTGCACTCTCGGATTGTGAAAAACAATCTAAACCAGGCCAGCTGTTTTATTTTCTTGAGAGATCACACTAAATACAAGCAACTATGCTGATTTTGAATCCAACTGAGTTCAATTTCATGATTTCAGGATAAATATCACCAACTTTGGGAAGTCTGAAATGAAACAGCAAATCATATCAGTCACATTGTCACATGATCATTCACATTGTGAATTAACTGCCCACGGAACTTTGAAATGTAGATTTTAGGAAGCAAAAGGCAGAAAAATGTGATAATAAGATTGGAAAATTGTTAAACCTCTGAACCTATGAGCACTATTCTGTCTACTGAAACAAAATGGAAGAAAAACATGGTACGACAAAGATAATACCAAGATCAGGCCATCCTAAAAAACTCAGCAACTAACCAAGAAGATAAACTGTTATATTGTTATACTGTCCATACTTATATTATGACTCTCTCTCTCTCTCTAAATATATATATATGCGTGTGTGTGTGTGTGAGAGAGAGTGTGTGCGTGTGTGTGTGTGTGTGTTTTAGGCATGTCTGAAAAGGAAACACTTCTTTTTATTGTGTTTGTGTTTATCATAGGTTAACTGTATGCTAGTGAAGTCAATACATAGTTTTCATTGTCATACCCTGTATTAATACATTCTTATCAATCTGGATTAATAGAGCACTTATTTGTTCAACTGTGTTTCGGGGTCAGACAGTGGGAATAATAGCCTACATCAAAATAAAACATTCTGAGAATACAATTGTTTGAGATATTAAAATAAAAAGTAGGCTACTATACAAGGGTATCTATTATGTTTGCATTTTATTTATGGTTATATTCTACACGGGCGGAGTGCTTATAATATCAATTCAATTGTATAACTGGTACTGTACATTAGCATTTGTTTAAAAAAAAAATCTAACACTAGACACTAGACAACGCAAGTTATGTCACTAGTGTTTTCACTGTGATGTGAGGTCTGACTCTGACAAACTGACGATGCCCATTCCTGTATCAGATAAAATATAACATTTTCTGAATAACCTGACATCATGCATAAATATCAAGACATTTATCTCTTAAGTTCATATTAAAAATCAGCATTAAATTCCTGATAGATGTCATCTTGTGGAGGTCTATTTTAGAGCAAAGTTCCTGCGCAACTTTTAAAATGCACCCCAGTGGGTATGTGCACCCTCCATAATTCAACTATTTGATATCATAATCAATAATCTGATGAATCTAATCATTTTAGAAGAAAATGGCATGGGTATGACATGTTTATCACTTTTCTGATGCATTAAAGAGCACTAGATAGTTGCACTGTTTAATCTTTATTAATTCAAACACAAAAATGGACATGGCTTAACAGCTGAACTTTCCCCAAATGTAAAAACATCTAACCAAATAAAAGAGTGTTAGCACCACCATGTGGACATTATTGTACACTACACTGAATTCAAACAAATTCAGTTCACAGTGTTTTGTTTTTTCTTTTTGAACCTGAATTTAAACAGCACCCAGCTTTAAAACTACAAACATATGCTGTTGCATGTATTAGCTGAGCATTGTACAATTTATTGGTGGTCCCACCCCCCACCAGGTAAAATATAATTAATGGATTCAACAATATACACACTTGGGCTATGTAAATAAATGTATGCAGTATTACCCTGTAATACTCCTTTATCAGAAAGATGGTGATAATGTGACAATGGGAATGTTGATAAATAAGAAGCCTGCTCAGGATGTTGTCACATCTCAAGTTAGGTAGGTCATTTCAATTATTATGTCCAAATATGGGGAATCACCATGCATTAAAAGGTAGCTTCTAGTAATGTCGAATTGTATTTGTAGAAGCACACTTATTCAGCTAACTCAGCATTTCTGCTTTGTGAAATGCCCCCCCAAGAAATGTAAAAAGCAGAACTTCTCCTAAAGCTTCCATCAGTTCCACTGATGGCATGTTTTGTTTAAAATTACAATAATTTTTAATAATAAATACATTATGTACTCTTGTATTCTTGGCTCACTATGGTGTATGTGATGTGATCACCACACTACCCTCTGCCTTACACTACTTGTTTACTTCAGACAGTCTTGTTCAGGGACTCTTATTTACGCTTTAATTTACAATCCATTTATACAACTGAATATTAAATGATCAAAAATACAACAGCAGAGTATCATATAGGACAGCCATGACTAAAGCTCTGAGCTTAGTGGGCCAAATGAGTATTAACAATGACCTGTGGGCCAAAATATGAAACTTGGCAGATGTGATATAAGCAGATCATTCTGTAATATATGTGTTTTAATGTTTGTTCCATTTGTACTATTACACAACAAGCTGTGAATACAGCTTTAGACAATACTCTATTACCACTGTATATGTGGTTAAGATAAACTGACGTTTTTGATTTATAATTAACAAAGGCTTACTAATTGGGCTTAATTAGCAATTCCATGTATTTTTCCCCAATTCACATCACTATAAGATTATTTGTTTTTTAATTGAAACCCCTGTTGCAGGCCAATCCAAAAAGCATTGGCCAGGTTTAGCCCAGACCCATAGTTCTGGAATTTTTTTTCTCTATATATTTTTTATTTTAACTTCACATCCTAGATATAAGATTATAACCTATAACTGACTTTTAAGCCTGGCTCTGAGTCTTTATGAAACACTGCTGCCCTCTAGTGGACGGAAAAGTCTTCCCAGGCAAGTAATGCACTGAATTGTCAAATGGCATATGTGAACGCACAAACGTAAAAGGGAATTCCACTTTATTACACTTCTGGGGACATTTTCACACCTACCCGGGCTTTTGTGTGCACCCCAAACAGTTTTTAGATTGCTTGCTTCAATATTTAGATATTTGTAGATATGTGATACCAGAGACTGTAAAAAATACCCGTATGTGATACCCATGTGAGCAACCCCCCCACACCCAATAGAAGCCCATTCAACATCAAACTCCACGTTAGACTCATTGTAAACACACGTCCCTGCTTCTCATGACTGATATTGTCCTTCTAATTAATGTGTCGCCCTTCATTTTTCGATTAGTTATTCATTTTAAATGTCTAACGTTATAAACAAAGGCCTATTTTTTCGCGCAAGTCCACATAGTAGTACGGTTTCCGGTTTCCTCTTCTTCGATTTCGTTTCGCGGCAAAATCGAGAAGCGACGCAAAACATTCCATTAAGCCTCATGCAGATATTAGCAGACCATGTCATAAAAGTTCTAGGCATCATTTCGATTGTCACTCTTGCTAATTTCATTCATGTGTCAGAGATGTAACGTTACAGTCTTGTAGTTTAGCTGATGCGTGGAGCCCTATACCTTTGTGTTCAAAACAGGATTTTACGATAACGTTACTCTCAGCGAGACGCATGCGTAGACTACCACACATGAACACCAGTCCTCAAAACTAGGATATCCATTAGCTAACGATAACGTTGTGCTATCCACTGACATTACTACGGTATATAGCCAACACACTTACATTTCAGAGAGTCCCCTTTGGACCATCCGGTGTGGAATGTCGTTTCCAATTGATCCTTGGCATTCGGAACAAAGTCTACAAGACTCCGGGGTTGGTGACACTAGTGCCCTGTCCAACATGCCGGTACTTAATTTTCTTCGTCCGTCTGTGGCTGTGCTCGCTCAACTTCAAAAATGGGAATGAGCAGGTCCCACTCTTGACAGCAGATGGACTCCTCCTCACTTGGCATATAGGTATGCATTTCGCACATCCACACCACCAGTTGCCGTTTGTCCTCGGGATAGCCTGTGGTTCCTCGCTCTCGGCCCGCTCCTGACTCGCTCTCGCTCTCGCACGATCAGCCTACAAATTAGATAGCTCTTCTTCTGTGTATTCCGGCTCGAATCGATAGGGCACAACAATCCCATGATCAAAAACAAAATCTCCTTCGTCCTCATACATTGTAGGTTTCGCTAGTTAGTAGTAATACAACACTTTCTACAACCAACATAATGTTACTGTCTGCAGGTGCGCCCACATCAGAAGTCGCGCAATGATATGCATCCTTGATTTCGACACTAAACTGCCTGGGTCTACTTCCTGCATTTGTAAAGGAAAGCAACAGAACAGCGTGAAATATTAACATAATGAAATAACTAATCGAAAAATGAAGGGCGACACAATCATTAGAGGGACAATATCAGTCATGAGAAGTGGGGACGTGTGTTTACAATGAGTCTAAGGTGGCGTTTGATGTTGAATGGGCTTCTCTTGGATGGGGGGGTTTGCTTACACTGGTATCAAATATCTACAAATATCTAAATATTGAAGCAAGCAACCTAAAAACTGTCTGGGGTGCACACAAAAGCCCGGGTAGGTGTGAAAATGACCCCAGAAGTGTTATAAAGTGAAATTCCCTTTTAAGTACAATAATTGGGATTCCCATCAAAGTCATCTCAGCGCTACTAGGCACATCATAAATGCTGCTTATTGCATGCCTGATGTTCTCTTGGCCAATATGGCAAAGGATTTTGACAACTGTAACCCTATACCCAAGTCCCACAGACACATGAGAGCAAGGTTTAAAGAGCATTTCTCTTTAATATGTACACTCTTCTCAGAAAGGTATGCTTGCAGATGCATAAGACTGATGCTTCTCTGAAAGTGGTTTTGTGTCATTTTCTTAGAAAGTTTACCAAGAAAAAAAAAAAAAAAAAAACGCCATGGTTCTAAAGAAAAAAACTAAACGATGCAAAAGAAAAACAAAATACAGAAAAAGTAACTCACGAGTAGAATCATGCTGTTCAGCTGTCCAAGTGCAGAAATATTTACAATGTTTCTTATTTTTTATTTTTATAAAACGGTTATTTAGCACTTCCATACCTTTCATTTGTACCTCTGTATTACATCTGTATGGTTGTTCATCCTGGGCCCTGCATCAGCGGGAGATCTGTGCAGTCTCTGTACAAAACATCTCACACCTTTAACTGGGCCATAAAAATAAATTACAAATCAATGCTCGCACCAAAACTCTTCCACTTGCTTAGTTCTTCAGTCTCCAGGGTAATTCTGTACCTCCCTTACGCCCATCACTGCTCCTGTTTCTGGCTCTTTCTGTTCAGCTGCTGCTGCCCTGGCGGAAGCATGATTTCCTCCTATGTAAATGTACCGCTAAACAGACAGATATACACCATCCATACAGTGAGTCGGGAGCCAATCAACAAACAATAAGCCAGGAGCCAATCAGTAATAATGGATATGCAAAGCTATATGGCCAACATATTGTATGTGGAAAGTTCAGTCACCACCCTGAAATGGTGACAGCTGCATTTAGCTCCAATAAGCAATAGCATTGTCATTACCTAACCTGAAACATTTCTGAACTTATATTTAAATATTAAGTGGAGTGGGGAGGGCCTCAGATTACTCTAAATAGCTGTTAGTCAAAGAAAAAAGAAGCATTTCTTCACAATTATACATTGCAAAATGCTATGTAACCCCTGTAAACAGCAAACTGAACCACTGTAAGCATATTCAAACCACAAACCATCAGTCCAAAGTATTTCCATCAGTGCAAATACTACACAGTATGAACTTGAACTATGTCAGAATCGGCACTGTAAATGGTGGATTTGTGTTTGTAATAAAACTGAAACTAAAAATGAAAGATGTCTGTGTGGTCTTACATCAGTGTAGTAGTTTTGCCTTTTTGATTGGCAGCATTGTAAAAGCACCTTTGGTGAGCTGGACTGGACCCTTCTGGATTTTAGCTATAACCCTCAGTCTGAGGCCTGCATCTTGACAAGACCAGAACCTTTCTGATGAACATGAGGAACTTTCATCCGGTGACATTTTGGACCTCTTCCCCTTGTGACTCTCATGCTCCTAAGAAGGGCTTGACACAGAAGCCCAGGTTTTGAATTCAAAAGACCCAAGACCAATTGAAGCAAGTTAAAGCAATCACACACAAAAAGCAACCATCCCATTCTTCCCAAAGACTGTTCTCCATCCCTTCATTCTTCCATTTCCCTCTTAAGGGATTTCCTTAAAATTCTTCTTTATAAAAGAAAAATAGGGTCATTTTTGTACATATATTTACACAGTGAGGGAAAGAATAGACAGGTGTCGGGTCGGGAGTGGATGAGACTGAGCTGTGCTCGGCTCATTCTCGCTCCTCAGGTGGCAGAGCTATCGTACAGCCCGTCGTGTGCAGTTCTGAGCCTCTCTCTCTCCCTCTCTCTCTCTCTCCCGGCTCGGGCTGTGGCTCTGCCTATAGCTGTCCTCTCTCTCTCTCAGCTTGGGCTGCAGCCCTGCCTAGAGCTGTCCTCTCTCCTGTGGGTCCACGCCAGACTTCACCCCGAGTCTGAGTCACTGGTGTCCGAGGAAGAGGAGGAGGACGACGAAGAGGAAGAGTCTGAGCTGGAGCTGCTGGCGCTGAGGCGGGAGACCATGGCATGGGGTTCCACTCCGCTGGGCTTCTCCGCTAACAGGGCCACATTCGGGAAGAAAGGCATCGCAAATTACAATATAGGCCCCAAATACCAATGTCAATTTAAAACTGAACAGACCACTGTACTAGTTTAACACAGTTTACTCTACTACACCTGGTACACACTATGACCTAGCTACTCAAATCTGGCCAGTAGTGCTGCTTTCTTTCCTATCTGACAGTCAACCGATATAATGTTGTCCCCAACTGGCCAGAGATCCCACTCTCCTGCTGTCCCAGGTCTAAATCAGTCCCTGAAGAATGAAAACTAGCAGCAGGCAATACAGGCATGAGGGCTGGATTTGAGGACCTATGCACCATGATGTGTGTCTAGTATTGAACATCGTATAACAAGGTTTAAACTTAAAATAAAATAAAGAGCAGATATTTTGAGTTATTCGCTGGTTAAATGCCCAGGAGAGGAGGGTTCCAGTTGGCAGGGTTGTGCCTGCCAAATAGTGGAATAAAGAAAAAGGCAAAAAATGTTCGAAAATGTGTGCTTGTTTGTGTGTGTGAGAGTGAGGGGGGGGGGGGGGGGCTCACCCTTGGTTTTTGGTGGCTTCTTGGCAGAGTTGAGCTGGCCACTGACATCCTGCAGTCTCCTCTCCAGCTCTCTCTTCTTCTCCAGAGCGAGCTCTTCCCGGGACTTCCCACTGCCTGCCTTCTTCACCACTGTGCAGCCAGGAGGAGAACAGCACTCAAGACAATGCGGACCAACCACCGACGATATTTTCTCCCACACGATCACAGACCAACAACCGACGATACCTTCTCCCACACGATCACAGACCAACCACCGACAATACCTTCTCCCACACGATCACAGACCAACCACCGACGATACCTTCTCCCACACAATCACAGACCACCCACCAGCCCTACCTTCTCCCACACAATCACAGACCAACCACCAGCCCGACCTTCTCCCACACAATCACAGACCATCCACCGACTCTACCTTCTCCCACACAATCACAGACCAACCACCAGCCCTATCTTCTCCCACGTGATCACAGACTAACCACCGGCCCGACCTTCTCCCACACAATCACAGACCAACCACCGGCCCTACCTTCTCCCACAAAATCACAGCCCAGCCACCAGCCCTACCTTCTCCCACACAATCACAGACTAATCCCCGGCGCTACTTTCTCCTAAACAACCACAGACCAACCACTGGCCCTACCTTCTCCCACACAATCACAGACCAACCACCAGCCCTATCTTCTCCCACGTGATCACAGACTAACCAACGGCCCGACCTTATCCCACACAATCACAGACTAACCCCCGGCCCTACCTTCTCCTAAACAATCACAGACCAACCAGTGGCCCTACCTTCTCCCACACAATCACAGACCAACCACCGGCCCTACCTTCTCCTAAACAATCACAGACCAACCACTGGCCCTACCTCTTTCAAAGTCACTCAGGTCCCCTTACTCATGCAGCCATGATAGACATAATAAAAGGCAACTAGTCTTGTCCAGAGTTTTTATAGATGACCCTGGAATGGGATGCTTAATGGACATGAACTGTGTGATAGGTTCTGCTTCGAATGTGCTTTACCGAGGCATTTCCACTTTGGTTCACCATCAGTATATATGCTAAACAAAAACAAAAGAAGAACTGCTAACAGGCCTGCTAGAGGGGCCTAGACACAGAGGTAACAGGTACTGGACAAAAAAGGCCGAAGTTCCCAACTTTCTGCACTCTGCGCATCGTGTGGGCAGGACCACGCCGGCACCTCCTGCATGACGGGTGGGGACCGGCTGGCACCCCCTGCATCCCAGGGACCGGAACGCGCCGGCACCCCCTGCATCACAGGGACCGGAACGCGCCGGCACCCCCTGCATCACAGGGACCGGAACGCGCCGGCACCCCCTGCATCACAGGGACCGGAACGCGCCGGCACCCCCTGCATCACAGGGACCAGAACGAGCCGGCACCCCCTGCATCCCAGGGGCCAGGACGCGCCGGCACCCCCTGCATCACAGGGACCGGAACACGCCGGCACCCCCTGCATCCCAGGGACCGGAACGCGCCGGCACCCCCTGCATCACAGGGACCGGAACGCGCCGGCACCCCCTGCATCACAGGAACCGGAACGCGCCGGCACCCCCTGCATCACAGGGACCAGAACGAGCCGGCACCCCCTGCATCCCAGGGGCCAGGACGCGCCGGCACCCCCTGCATCACAGGGACCGGAACACGCCGGCACCCCCTGCATCCCAGGGGGCAGAATGCGTCTGCTCACCGTAGGGCTTACGCGGCTTCTTGCGCAGGCACGTCATGACGTAGCGCTCCAGCTCGCGGAGGGTGGAGGGCTTCAGCGTCTCAAAGTCGATCTCGATCTCCTCGGGGTTGGAGTCGCGCAGCGAGGGCTCGCGGGACTGGATGATGTGCACCACGCGGCCCAGCTTCTCGCCCGGCAGCTTGTTGATGTCCAGGCTCAGCTGCCGCTTCTCGTCGTAGCTCATGGGCCGCCCCTCCTCTTCCTCTTCCGAGTCATAGTGCGGCGGCAACGAAGAGGGCGCCACGGGGGCGAAGCGCGGTGCCGCCGCCGCCACTGACTGCGACTTCTTCGAGGACCTGCCAGGACGGGCACAAATTATTTTCTGTGTGAGATACAGTGATACAGCAAGAAAGGGAGACTGCAACAGCTTCAGCTGGGATCTGCTACAGCTAGAGGAACACTGTCAGAACTGGGACCTGGCAGTAAACACGACTAAAACAAGATGGCGGTTAATAAAGGTAAATCCCAGATGTTAGCGATGTAAACAGCATCTCACCACTGGATACTAAATGTATAAAAACAGCACACCTGAGAGAAAGAACAGGCAGAAAGAGACAGATGAAAAAGTGGTAAGCGATCTTACTTGTTGCTCTTGCTGCTCTTCTTGCCGGCTGCTTTCTTGCCCTGTGTGGAAGTGGGGGCTGCTCTGCCAGGCTTTGTCTTGGGGATCTTGGCGGGTCTCTCCAGGTAGTCAGACACGGCCCTGCGGCCACCCTTGTGCTTCTCCGGCTTCCGCCTCTTCTTCTTCTCTTTCTTCTCCTTCCTCCTCTTGGGTTTGGAGATGGGGCCCTGGGACAGCGCTGCAAGCTGCTCATGCACAGCTCTCAACTGAGCAGAGAGGAGATAAAAGTATGCGATAGATTATCTAACAGGTTTAATTAGGCAGGAGACATGCAGGCAGGGTTAGCAGGAGCATATTAGCCAAATGGTACTCAGGATTCCACAATGGCCATTCCAACTATTTTGGTCAGGATCCTTAAAAGAACCTGCTCTTCCAATAAAACTTCGGCCAAAAGTTGAACCAGCTCTATATTTAAATGCAGGGCTGTAGAAACAACCCCCTTTAAAAAAGTAAAAATGTTTCAGCACAACTCTTAATTAGCAGGTAGATATTTTGAGTTTTTACACAGTCTGCTATGAGCATGCTCAGTGTGCGCATGCTACCTGGTCTGGTATGAGCATGCTCAGTGTGAGAATGTTATAGGGTCTGGTATGAGCATGCTCAGTGTGAGTATGTTACCTGGTCTGGTATGAGCATGCTCAGTGTGAGTATGTTATAGGGTCTGGTATGAGCATGCTCAGTGTGGGTATGTTACAGGGTCTGGTATGAGCATGCTCAGCGTGAGCATGTTACACGGTCTGGTATGAGCATGCTCAGTGTGAGTATGTTATAGGGGCTGGTATGAGCATATTCAGTGTGAGTATGATAAAGGGCCTGGGCTGAGCATGCTCAGTGTGACTATATTACATGGCCTGGGCTGTGCATGCTCAGTGTGACTACATTACAGGTCTTGGGCTGAGCATGCTCAGTGTGACTACATTACAGGGCCTGGGCTGAGCATGCTCAATGCGAGTATGATATAGGGTCTGGGCTGAGCATGCTCAGTGTGACTATATTATTCGGCCTGGGCTGAGCATGCTCAGTGAGAGTATGATATAGTGTCTGGGCTGAGCATGCTCAGTCTGAGTATGTTACAGGGCTTTGGCTGAGCATGCTCAGTGTGAGTATAGTATAAGGCCTGGGTTGAGCATGCTCAGACACAGTATATTACAGGGCTGAGCATGCTCAGCATGTGTAACTGGTCCTGTATGAACATTCTGCGTGTGACTGCGCAGCTGCAGTGTGGGTGAAGGGAAGGGGGCACGGCGGAAAGTCTACCTGTGTACACACCTGGTCCTGCAGCTCCGCCAGCCGGTGTGCTCTCTCCTCCTCGCTGTCTGAGCTGGGGCTGCTCTCCGTCTCGCTCTCACTCTCGCTGCTGGGCTCGCTCTCTGAGGAAGAGGATGAGGAGGAAGAGGAGGAGGAGGAGTGCACTGCGGACATTCCCATACCACCACTCAGGGACAAAGGGGGAGTCTCCTCCACTGGCTCATCTGGCATCTTGGCAAACCGGAATTCAAACACATCCTGGGGAGGTGATGAGGCACTGTCAGTACTGACTACATATCCCAGAATTCCAAGGGATCTGAAGAATCAGAGCTACACAGGAAGTTGGAAAGGATTCTTAATGCCTAAGCACAGTACATTGTACAGGTTTTCATTGGGAAGTATGATTCCCAGTGATTTCCAGTTTACGTCAAAAAAGTAAGCAGAAAAGCCCGACTATAACTATGAAATGTTCGGTTTTTAGTACCTACATTCATAAGACATTTGCACGCAATATTTCTTTGTTAAGATGAGGCTAAGTTAAAAACACTTCTGAAAATTACCTTCATCAGTGAAATGTTATGTGCCATTAAAATGGCTTGATTTCTACCCATTAACTGCACAATATTTCCACAGCTGGGCAACATACCAAGTATAAACACTCACGCAATATAGATAACATAACCAACACAAGATGACATAGCGTACACCGAACAGGCATAGTGGAGGGTTTTCGTGCAGTGAATAAGTGTGTACATGCTTAAACATGTGCTAACAGGTACAAAGACTCAATAACTGTCACTGAGCCCTTTTAGAGTAAAGCACACCACAGCGTTACACAAGCCAACCACTTAACACTGAAACACAGAGCCAACTAGCTGTTGCTCTGTTACTGACCCAGTCAGACCCAAGCAGTCTCTACCTTTCCCTTGCAGTATATGTATAATACCTTCCGCCATTATCAGAGCGTCTCAAGCTTAACTGCAAAATCAATTAAAACGTATGAAAAACACCAAAATGCCAGGACAAATGTTTCAAAGAACCTCGCTATATCCCAAGTGTTATGTGCTATGCTGGGTCTGCTTCTATCCATGTGAACACATTGCCCCCAGTGCTCTATGGGAGCAGCATACACAGACACAGGAAGCAGGTAATGTTCCTGAGGTTGAAGTCCCCCTCATTCATACAGCAGTGCAGGGATAGCTGAAGCCCGTTAGCCCGTTAGCATACAGCCTGATAATGTGCACATGTCCCAGCGCACCTGCAGCTTGCGGGCCATGGACACCACGTCGTGGTCCGGAGGGTTGTACTTGTAGCAGTTGGAGAACATGAGCCTGACGTCCGCGGCAAACTGCTGGGAGTCCCTGTACTCACGGTTATCCATCTTCCTCTGGGTGAGGACAAGAGAGGGACACAGAGAGGGAGTCAGCCCCACACATCAGAGGCCATGTCTACTCCAGAGCACAACTCACTAGATGCATTTCATGCTAGCGTTCCCAGTCTACAGCACCTGGGAGACAGGAAACAGAAACCAGAATACCTTTACACCACAGGCATGGTGTGGACAGTGTTACATTACATTACATTACATTACAGGCATTTGGCAGATGCTCTTATCCAGAGCGACATACAACAAAGTGTATAACCAAAACCAGGAACAGGTGTGTTGAAAACCCTAGAGGAAAATACAGTTCCAATTGCAGGGAATGACCGCATAGTTTAACTTGGACCCTGTAGGTTAATCTGATTAACACAACAAAAACAGCAACAAATCAGTCTATGCAAATAGAACAAGCAATATTTGAGTAGGCACAAGTGCAATAACTAAGTCAACTAAGATAAACAGCTTACCTAGCTACAACCCTAAGATTATATAGTCAATTAGACTACAGGGAGGTAGGGAGGAATGGGGAGAGGTGCAGCCTGAAGAGGTGAGTCTTCAGTTGTCGTTTGAAGGTGGTCAGGGTCTCAGCTGTTCTGACTTCCACGGGAAGGTCATTCCACCATCGTGGAGCCAAAACAGACAGGAGACGTGATCGGGAAGCGCAAGAGCGAAGAGGGGGAGGTGCCAGGCGTCCTGAGGTAGAGGAACGGAGGGGTCTGGCTGGCATGTAGGGTTTGTTGGTACGGGATGTAGCCAAAGGGAGGCTGATACATGACAGTGCTCTGTGCAAAGAGCTTTCAAAACAGCAGGCTACATGCTGTTTCAGGGGGGACCAGCAGGGGCAGCATAGTACCGGACATAAGTGCTATTTCTGCAGAGCAGTACAACCATTAGGGAAGCATCATTATTTCACATTCTTTATCTACTTAGAGGACCCTCATATACACAAGTGTCCATTACAAATGATACATTCATAGAGCTTCACAGAAGTGACAGAGATTAACTGAAGGGTGAAGCTGCTCATGGGCCGAGCAGTACTGAGTCAAACGTCATCGCCTGGCAGCACAGCTGTACTCCCGTTACCTTGATAGTGCTGAGGTCCATGGGGTGCTTGATGATGTCGTGGTAGTCGTGCAGGCCGAGGGCGGAGGCGTCCACGGGCTTGTAGAAGGGCCAGGCATAGGCGGCGTGCTTCTTGGAGAGCAGCTCTTTGAGGACGCCGCTGCAGTAGCGCAGCTGCTGGCTCAGCTTCCCGCGGCGCGACGGCTGGTGCTGCAGCTGCGAGTCCGGCAGGTCCTTCCGTGGTGGCTTGATGGGCCGCCCGCCCTCCCGCCGCCGCGCCGGGCCCCTCCCCGCCATCATGGGCTGCAGGAGGACCGGCCCGCCCCCGCCGACCCCACCCCTCGCCTGGCCCAGTCCCGGCTTGGGCTCCGCCCCCAGGGACGAGAGGGTCAGCGGAGAGTCACCCCCGCCGCCCACGCCCATCCGGACCCCCGGCGTCAGGGGCAGGGCCATGGTGGTGGGCGTGGTGGTGTCCGCTTTACGCTTCACACCCTTTTTCTGTGAGGGGGGAGGGGTTCAGAGAAACCACACACACCACTGAACTGGCAGAACCATGTACCGTCACTCACCAAATCTCCAATCTCAAATTACAACTAAAGAGCTTTCTCCAAGTGTTAGCAGAAGCGAATGCTTCAACTGATTCAAAAGAGTGAGTCGCTGAGAACTCTGCCTGTTATGGGGTTCATGAAGCATGCCAAGCTCCAACAGATCAGAGTTGTTGTGGTGCAACACACAGTACTGCCGGCTCTCTCTGACAGCGTGCAAATATAATCAGTTACTTCTGTCATTCAAATCCCAAAGCCACAGGCACTGTACGGCAGTAGTTAATGTAGCAGCCTTCATAAAAGTGACATCAGCAGCGGAACAGCAGCATTACCCACAGCCTTCAGACAAGCTACAGCAGGAAATGAGGCAGGAAGAGTAAGACGAGCAGCAAGCCTGAGGCAGATAGAGCACAGGAGCCTAAAATTAGCCGTGCCGTGTCATCATGCGATAGCCGCTGTACAGACGCTCTCCGCGGGATAGCGGGGGTGCTGGAGTCACGGCGGTACCTTAGCGGTGGGCTGCGTGGGGGGCAGTCCCAGCAGGGCAGGCGGGCTGATGGTGGGGGGCAGACTTTTGGCCAGCAGGGTCTGTGGGGGGGTGGATAGCAGCGAGTCCGGAGTTTCGGGGGTGGGGGGGGAATACACTGACTGGGACACGGCTGGGACCTGGTGGGCTGTAGTGACACCCCCCGACACTGCAAGAGGAAGAGAGACTAAACACAGGTGCACAAACAACATATTTCATTCTACACTACACGCAGGTTCACACAGTACGACTTCAATACCACAAAGCTGCTCAAACTTTTGTAAAGAACCGTTTTATTACATCACACAGACAATCTCAGTAACCTTAAATTTTCTGTGATCTTTGCTTTCATGCATCCGTTGCAGAAGATGGTCTTCAGCCCATAAAGTCTTCAATAAAGATTCTGACTTCTTTGGCACCATTACTACTCCACTAACTGTGAGGGTAAAAGGCAGCCAGCATGCTGCTCCCGTGCCTGTTTTTCCGTGTGACGGCAGCAGTGGGAATGCGATCCCGAGGCTCACCGTTTGCCTTGCACCCTTTGCCCGGCTTCCCCGGTTTCCCCCGCGGCACAGGTGGGGGCAACTCAATCTCCTCCTGCGGCATCTGGGCCACCTTCTGCAAGAAGACCTTCTCCAGGGACTGGGCCATCAGCACAATGTCATCCGTGGGCTGAGACAGGGGAAGGGCGCACCAGATTGTGAGAGAAGGGCAGAGCGGCGACAAGGAAACGGGCGAACAGAAGCACGGCGTCGTAATTCAAACCGCCGCAGCCCTGAACTGGTACACGGGCCGTTCATTATGCGAGAGGGGTGTTCGGTCCAGTAAAATAACCGCCGTTTAAAAAGAAGCGGTTGCTACCAATACGTTCAGTCAACACTCACCTTGTTGTAGATGTAGCAGTTAGTGAACATGGTGTTGAAGTCCTGCATGCACTCGCTGGCACTGCGGTAGTAGTTATTCTCCAGCCGCTTCTTGATGGTGCCCATGTCCATCGGCTGCTTGATGATTTTATGGTAGTCCTACAACAGAGGAGGGAAAGCAGGAGGCCAACAGCATTCACCCACAGGAACATGCATTCCTGTACAGAGGGGCCTGGGAAACACGAATGGCGGAAGGTTCCGGAAGGCCCGTGGTGCTGTGCGGAAGGCCGGGTGCAGACGCGCTCACCGGCAGGTTGAGTCTGACAGCGTCCACGGGCTCGTGGAAGGGCCAGGCAAAGTGGTGCCTCCACAGGGCCTTGGTGACGGCCTTCTGCAGGAACTGGAGCTGATTGGTCAGCCTGCCCTGCCGGCTGGGGTCTTTGACGGACGGCTGCGGCAGAGGGGGCGGGCCCGAGGGCGTGGCATGGGGCAGCGCAGGGCTCTCGAAGCCCTCGAACAGCAGCGACGGCTTGCGGATGCGCTTGCCAGGGCCGGACATGGCCCGGTCCATCCCTCCGGCCCCCGCCACACTCACACCCACAGAGCTGCTCCAAACAGGGAGGAGAGGAGAAGGAGAGAAACAGATAAATGAGAAATGAGTCCAATTAACACTACATTTCAAAGCTCTAGTTCCAGACTTATGTATAGCAAAAACATTTTAATTAGTTGTTGGGCAGTGTACACTAAACACACAGCACTTAACTGAATATTTTTTTTAATTTGTCTAGTATCAGCTATTTGTGAGACTTCTGTTTTTGTTTTCTGTCATGTTATGCAACTTCTCACAACTGGAAGAATAAAACCAGTACCTAGTAACTCAGGGGAAAGTCATTTGCATAGTTTAGCAAATTATAGTCATCCAGCAACCAACTGTAACTGACGTACACCCAAACATGAACCATACACCATGACCTGAACAAAACTGCACTTCAGGTGATATCTGTTTACCTGGAATAGCCTATGACCTATCACTCAGAACCAACCAAGCAGTCTCTTACCTTACTACCTCCATTTTCCATCCTGATTACCATTTACATTTTAACATATACCCAGAAAGGTCTTTTGCCATATAAAGTGAAATCTTTTAAATAATCAGACTTTTGTTTTTCCTGCTAAGCATCTTTTGCTGTCCGTTTGATGCCTTTTTACAGTATATAACAACAGTGTTCCATGAGATAGACAATGAATTCATGCTTGTTTTGAAAACTTCTCAAGTGCCTCAAGTGATCCTCCAGAATACATTATAAAAACTCCATTTGTTGCAGATTTGGTCCCTGTCATACACCAGAAGTCACTGGGAAAATACTTGTGCTCTGTGTACGGGGCATTGCGATCTTTAAGAACACTCCTCATCATTGAGAAAAAATTGTGAACAGATCTTGGACTCATCTGTCCACAAGACCTTTTCAAGAACTGTGCTGGTTCTTTTAGGTACTTCATAGCAAACTGTAACCTGGCTATCCTGTTTTGTGGCTAACTAGTGGCTTGCATCTTGCAGTGTTGCCTCTGTAAGTTCTGTTTATGAAGTCTTCTGCGGACAATTGTTACTGACACGTCCACGCCTGCCTCCTGAAGAGTGTTTCTGATCTGTGGAACAGGTGGGGGGGGTGGGGGGGTTTCTTAATTATGGTGAAAATTTTGGGATTGCAACTGTGGTTGGAGCAAAAACCAGCATACACAGGGGGGCCCCAGGACCAAGTTTGGGAGCCACTGCTCTAGCCTTTATACTACACTATCATCCAAAGCTACTGCCATGTAAACATTAGCATGGATACACATACAAACAATACTGTCCTAAAATTTCATATTTCACTGTGATCCAATGCATGCTGGGATAGGCTCTAGCACCCCTCGCAACCCGGACCAGGAATAAGCGGGTATAGATAATGGATGGATGGATGGATGGATGGATGAGATGGGAAAGCATTATTGATAATGCTTTCCCATCCTGTTGCCTGGAGTCAAATCATAATCTGTGACATAATCTTTTTTTTTTTTTTTTTTTTAACATAGTGTAGGGACTGGATTCTTGGGAATCATATTTCGAATGTAATAATATTATCTTCAGTTGTATAGCACCTTTCAAACATTTGTAGCTCAAAGCATTTTACAGGCATTAAAAGGAAGGGATGTTTTTGTGTTTCTATTATCATGGTTCTGAGGTGCAGTGGCCATGTGCTGCCACTAGAAGGCACCCGAGGTCTGGGAATTTCTTAGTTTGCTCCAGGTGTCTGATTCCCAATTATTTTCACCTGGGGAGGTGCCTTTATAAGCACTGACAGAACAGCAATCAGCGGTTCTGTGTTAAACCCCCTTTTTTTCACTAAGCCGGTAAGGTATAGGTGCTCGGTGCTCGGTGCTCGGTGCTCGGTGCTCGGTGCTCGGTGCTCGGTGCTCGGTGCTCGGTGCTCGGTGCTCGGTGCTCGGTGGACGGTGGACGGTGGACGGTGGACGGTGGACGGTGGACAGAATTGTGTTTGTGGGTGATTCTGTGTCCTCTTTTAAGGCGTTCAGTCTCTTAGCGCAGTGAGCGCATTCTGACGCCTTAGGGTATTTGTACTTTTATTTTGAGCTTGTGTGAGCCGTTGGGTATTGGGACGTTGTCCCTGGTATTGTATTTTGTTTGTGTCTTTCTGAGCTGCGTCTCAGGTTTTTTATTTTCGCTGAGTAATTTTGCTACTCAGTTGTCTATTTTTTTAAGACCAGTTTTGGGTTTGGTACCAGAGCTTCGCTTCAAAGAACCTCGCTATATCCCAAGTGTTATGTGCTATGCTGGGTCTGCTTCTATCCATGTGAACACATTGCCCCCAGTGCTCTGCTGACTACGGGAGCAGCATACGCAGACACAGGAAGCAGATGATGTTCCTGAGGTTGAAGTCCCCCTCATTCATACAGCAGTGCAGGGATAGCTGAAGCCCGTTAGCCCGTTAGCATAAAGCCTGATAATGTGCACATGTCCCAGCGCACCTGCAGCTTGCGAGCCATGGACACCACGTCATGGTCCGGAGGGTTGTACTTGTAGCAGTTGGAGAACATGAGCCTGACGTCCGCGGCAAACTGCTGGGAGTCCCTGTACTCACGGTTATCCATCTTCCTCTGGGTGAGGACAAGAGAGGGACAGAGAGGGAGTCAGCCCTACACATCAGAGGCCATGTCTACTCCAGAGCACAACTCACTAGATGCATTTCATGCTAGCGTTCCCAGTCTACAGCACCTGGGAGACAGGGAACAGAAACCAGAATATCTTTACACCACAGGCATGGTGTGGACAGAGTTACATTACATTACATTACAGGCATTTGGCAGACGCTCTTATCCAGAGCGACATACAACAAAGTGTATAACCAAAACCAGGAACAGGTGTGTTGAAAACCCTAGAGGAAAGTACAGTTCCAAGTGCAGGGAACGACCGCATAGTTTAACTTGGACCCTGTAGGTTAATCTGATTAACACAACAAAAACAGCAACAAATCAGTCTATGCAAATAAAACAAGCAACATTTGAGTAGGCACAAGTGCAATAACTAAGTCAACTAAGATAAACAGCTTACCTAGCTACAACCCTAAGATTATATAGTCAATTAGACTACAGGGAGGTAGGGAGGAATGGGGAGAGGTGCAGCCTGAAGAGGTGAGTCTTCAGTTGTCATCTGAAGGTGGTCAGGGTCTCAGCTGTTCTGACTTCCACAGGAAGGTCATTCCACCATTGTGGAGCCAAAACAGCCAGGAGACGTGATCGGGAAGCGCAAGTGCGAAGAGGGGGAGGTGCCAGGCATCCTGAGGTAGCGGAACGGAGGGGTCTGGCTGGCATGTAGGGTTTGTTGGTACGGGATGTAGCCAAAGGGAGGCTGATACATGACAGTGCTCTGTGCAAAGAGCTTTCAAAACAGCAGGCTACATGCTGTTTCAGGGGGGACCAGCAGGGGCAGCATAGTACAGGACATAAGTGCTATTTCTGCAGAGCAGTACAACCATTAGGGAAGCATCATTATTTCACATTCTTTATCTACTTAGAGGACCCTCATATACACAAGTGTCCATTACAAATGACACATTCATAGAGCTTCACAGAAGTGACAGAGATTAACTGAAGGGTGAAGCTGCTCAAGGGCCGAGCAGTACTGAGTCAAACGTCATCGCCTGGCAGCACAGCTGTACTCCCGTTACCTTGATAGTGCTGAGGTCCATGGGGTGCTTGATGATGTCGTGGTAGTCGTGCAGGCCGAGGGCGGAGGCGTCCACGGGCTTGTAGAAGGGCCAGGCATAGGCGGCGTGCTTCTTGGAGAGCAGCTCTTTGAGGACGCCGCTGCAGTAGCGCAGCTGCTGGCTCAGCTTCCCGCGGCGCGACGGCTGGTGCTGCAGCTGCGAGTCCGGCAGGTCCTTCCGTGGTGGCTTGATGGGCCGCCCGCCCTCCCGCCGCCGCGCCGGGCCCCTCCCCGCCATCATGGGCTGCAGGAGGACCGGCCCGCCCCCGCCGACCCCACCCCTCGCCAGGCCCAGTCCCGGCTTTGGCTCCACCCCCAGGGACGAGAGGGTCAGTGGAGAGTCACCCCCGCCGCCCACGCCCATCCGGATCCCCGGCGTCAGGGGCAGGGCCATGGTGGTGGGCGTGGTGGTGTCCGCTTTACGCTTCACACCCTTTTTCTGTGAGGGGGGAGGGGTTCAGAGAAACCACACACACCACTGAACTGGCAGAACCATGTACCGTCACTCACCAAATCTCCAATCTCAAATTACAACTAAAGAGCTTTCTCCAAGTGTTAGCAGAAGCGAATGCTTCAACTGATTCAAAAGAGTGAGTCACTGAGAACTCTGCCTGTTATGGGGTTCATGAAGCATGCCAAGCTCCAACAGATCAGAGTTGTTGTGGTGCAACACACAGTACTGCCGGCTCTCTCTGACAGCGTGCAAATATAATCAGTTACTCCTGTCATCCAAATCCCAAAGCCACAGGCACTGTACGGCAGTAGTTAATGTAGCAGCCTTCATAAAAGTGACATCAGCAGCGGAACAACAGCATTACCCACAGCCTTCAGACAAGCTACAGCAGGAAATGAGGCAGGAAGAGTAAGACGAGCAGCAAGCCTTAGCACAGGCAGATAGAGCACAGGAGCCTAAAATTAGCCGTGCCGTGTCATCGTGCGATAGCCGCTGTACAGACGCTCTCCGCGGGATAGCGGGGGTGCTGGAGTCACGGCGGTACCTTAGCGGTGGGCTGCGTGGGGGGCAGTCCCAGCAGGGCAGGCGGGCTGATGGTGGGGGGCAGACTTTTGGCCAGCAGGGTCTGTGGGGGGGTGGATAGCAGCGAGTCCGGAGTTTCGGGGGTGGGGGGGGAATACACTGACTGGGACACGGCTGGGACCTGGTGGGCTGTAGTGACACCCCCCGACACTGCAAGAGGAAGAGAGACTAAACACAGGTGCACAAACAACATATTTCATTCTACACTACACGCAGGTTCACACAGTACGACTTCAATACCACAAAGCTGCTCAAACTTTTGTAAAGAACCGTTTTATTACATCACACAGACAATCTCAGTAACCTTAAATGTTCTGTGATCTTTGCTTTCATGCATCCGTTGCAGAAGATGGTCTTCAGCCCATAAAGTCTTCAATAAAGATTCTGACTTCTTTGGCACCATTACTACTCCACTGTGAGGGTAAAAGGCAGCCAGCATGCTGCTCCCGTGCCTGTTTTTCCGTGTGACGGCAGGAGTGGGAACGCGACCCAGAGGCTCACCGTTTGCCTTGCACCCTTTGCCCGGCTTCCCCGGTTTCCCCCGCGGCGCAGGTGGGGGCAACTCAATCTCCTCCTGCGGCATCTGGGCCACCTTCTGCAAGAAGACCTTCTCCAGGGACTGGGCCATCAGCACAATGTCATCCGTGGGCTGAGACAGGGGAAGGGCACACCAGATTGTGAGAGAAGGGCAGAGCGGCGACAAGGAAACGGGCGAACAGAAGCACGGCGTCGTAATTCAAACCGCCGCAGCCCTGAACTGGTACACGGGCCGTTCATTATGCGAAAGGGGTGTTCGGTCCAGTAAAATAACCGCCGTTTAAAAAGAAGCGGTTGCTACCAATACGTTCAGTCAACACTCACCTTGTTGTAGATGTAGCAGTTAGTGAACATGGTGTTGAAGTCCTGCATGCACTCGCTGGCACTGCGGTAGTAGTTATTCTCCAGCCGCTTCTTGATGGTGCCCATGTCCATCGGCTGCTTGATGATTTTATGGTAGTCCTACAACAGAGGAGGGAAAGCAGGAGGCCAACAGCATTCACCCACAGGAACATGCATTCCTGTGCAGAGGGGCCTGGGAAACACGAATGGCGGAAGGTTCCGGAAGGCCCGTGGTGCTGTGTGGAAGGCCGGGTGCAGACGCGCTCACCGGCAGGTTGAGTCTGACAGCGTCCACGGGCTCGTGGAAGGGCCAGGCAAAGTGGTGCCGCCACAGGGCCTTGGTGACGGCCTTCTGCAGGAACTGGAGCTGATTGGTCAGCCTGCCCTGCCGGCTGGGGTCTTTGACGGACGGCTGCGGCAGAGGGGGCGGGCCCGAGGGCGTGGCATGGGGCAGCGCAGGGCTCTCGAAGCCCTCGAACAGCAGCGACGGCTTGCGGATGCGCTTGCCAGGGCCGGACATGGCCCGGTCCATCCCTCCGGCCCCCGCCACACTCACACCCACAGAGCTGCTCCAAACAGGGAGGAGAGGAGAAGGAGAGAAACAGATAAATGAGAAATGAGTCCAATTAACACTACATTTCAAAGCTCTAGTTCCAGACTTATGTATAGCAAAAACATTTTAATTAGTTGTTGGGCAGTGTACACTAAACACACAGCACTTAACTGAATATTTTTTTTAATTTGTCTAGTATCAGCTATTTGTGAGACTTCTGTTTTTGTTTTCTGTCATGTTATGCAACTTCTCACAACTGGAAGAATAAAACCAGTACCTAGTAACTCAGGGGAAAGTCATTTGCATAGTTTAGCAAATTATAGTCATCCAGCAACCAACTGTAACTGACGTACACCCAAACATGAACCATACACCATGACCTGAACAAAACTGCACTTCAGGTGATATCTGTTTACCTGGAATAGCCTATGACCTATCACTCAGAACCAACCAAGCAGTCTCTTACCTTACTACCTCCATTTTCCATCCTGATTACCATTTACATTTTAACATATACCCAGAAAGGTCTTTTGCCATATAAAGTGAAATCTTTTAAATAATCAGACTTTTGTTTTTCCTGCTAAGCATCTTTTGCTGTCCGTTTGATGCCTTTTTACAGTATATAACAACAGTGTTCCATGAGATAGACAATGAATTCATGCTTGTTTTGAAAACTTCTCAAGTGCCTCAAGTGATCCTCCAGAATACATTATAAAAACTCCATTTGTTGCAGATTTGGTCCCTGTCATACACCAGAAGTCACTGGGAAAATACTTGTGCTCTGTGTACGGGGCATTGCGATCTTTAAGAACACTCCTCATCATTGAGAAAAAATTGTGAACAGATCTTGGACTCATCTGTCCACAAGACCTTTTCAAGAACTGTGCTGGTTCTTTTAGGTACTTCATAGCAAACTGTAACCTGGCTATCCTGTTTTGTGGCTAACTAGTGGCTTGCATCTTGCAGTGTTGCCTCTGTAAGTTCTGTTTATGAAGTCTTCTGCGGACAATTGTTACTGACACGTCCACGCCTGCCTCCTGAAGAGTGTTTCTGATCTGTGGAACAGGTGGGGGGGGTGGGGGGGTTTCTTAATTATGGTGAAAATTTTGGGATTGCAACTGTGGTTGGAGCAAAAACCAGCATACACAGGGGGGCCCCAGGACCAAGTTTGGGAGCCACTGCTCTAGCCTTTATACTACACTATCATCCAAAGCTACTGCCATGTAAACATTAGCATGGATACACATACAAACAATACTGTCCTAAAATTTCATATTTCACTGTGATCCAATGCATGCTGGGATAGGCTCTAGCACCCCTCGCAACCCGGACCAGGAATAAGCGGGTATAGATAATGGATGGATGGATGGATGGATGGATGAGATGGGAAAGCATTATTGATAATGCTTTCCCATCCTGTTGCCTGGAGTCAAATCATAATCTGTGACATAATCTTTTTTTTTTTTTTTTTTTTTAACATAGTGTAGGGACTGGATTCTTGGGAATCATATTTCGAATGTAATAATATTATCTTCAGTTGTATAGCACCTTTCAAACATTTGTAGCTCAAAGCATTTTACAGGCATTAAAAGGAAGGGATGTTTTTGTGTTTCTATTATCATGGTTCTGAGGTGCAGTGGCCTTGTGCTGCCACTAGAAGGCACCCGAGGTCTGGGAATTTCTTAGTTTGCTCCAGGTGTCTGATTCCCAATTATTTTCACCTGGGGAGGTGCCTTTATAAGCACTGACAGAACAGCAATCAGCGGTTCTGTGTTAAACCCCCTTTTTTTCACTAAGCCGGTAAGGTATAGGTGCTCGGTGCTCGGTGCTCGGTGCTCGGTGCTCGGTGCTCGGTGCTCGGTGCTCGGTGCTCGGTGCTCGGTGCTCGGTGCTCGGTGCTCGGTGCTCGGTGGACGGTGGACGGTGGACGGTGGACGGTGGACGGTGGACGGTGGACGGTGGACGGTGGACAGAATTGTGTTTGTGGGTGATTCTGTGTCCTCTTTTAAGGCGTTCAGTCTCTTAGCGCAGTGAGCGCATTCTGACGCCTTAGGGTATTTGTACTTTTATTTTGAGCTTGTGTGAGCCGTTGGGTATTGGGACGTTGTCCCTGGTATTGTATTTTGTTTGTGTCTTTCTGAGCTGCGTCTCAGGTTTTTTATTTTCGCTGAGTAATTTTGCTACTCAGTTGTCTATTTTTTTAAGACCAGTTTTGGGTTTGGTACCAGAGCTTCGCTTCAAAGAACCTCGCTATATCCCAAGTGTTATGTGCTATGCTGGGTCTGCTTCTATCCATGTGAACACATTGCCCCCAGTGCTCTGCTGACTACGGGAGCAGCATACGCAGACACAGGAAGCAGATGATGTTCCTGAGGTTGAAGTCCCCCTCATTCATACAGCAGTGCAGGGATAGCTGAAGCCCGTTAGCCCGTTAGCATAAAGCCTGATAATGTGCACATGTCCCAGCGCACCTGCAGCTTGCGAGCCATGGACACCACGTCATGGTCCGGAGGGTTGTACTTGTAGCAGTTGGAGAACATGAGCCTGACGTCCGCGGCAAACTGCTGGGAGTCCCTGTACTCACGGTTATCCATCTTCCTCTGGGTGAGGACAAGAGAGGGACACAGAGAGGGAGTCAGCCCTACACATCAGAGGCCATGTCTACTCCAGAGCACAACTCACTAGATGCATTTCATGCTAGCGTTCCCAGTCTACAGCACCTGGGAGACAGGGAACAGAAACCAGAATATCTTTACACCACAGGCATGGTGTGGACAGAGTTACATTACATTACATTACAGGCATTTGGCAGACGCTCTTATCCAGAGCGACATACAACAAAGTGTATAACCAAAACCAGGAACAGGTGTGTTGAAAACCCTAGAGGAAAGTACAGTTCCAAGTGCAGGGAACGACCGCATAGTTTAACTTGGACCCTGTAGGTTAATCTGATTAACACAACAAAAACAGCAACAAATCAGTCTATGCAAATAAAACAAGCAACATTTGAGTAGGCACAAGTGCAATAACTAAGTCAACTAAGATAAACAGCTTACCTAGCTACAACCCTAAGATTATATAGTCAATTAGACTACAGGGAGGTAGGGAGGAATGGGGAGAGGTGCAGCCTGAAGAGGTGAGTCTTCAGTTGTCATCTGAAGGTGGTCAGGGTCTCAGCTGTTCTGACTTCCACAGGAAGGTCATTCCACCATTGTGGAGCCAAAACAGCCAGGAGACGTGATCGGGAAGCGCAAGTGCGAAGAGGGGGAGGTGCCAGGCATCCTGAGGTAGCGGAACGGAGGGGTCTGGCTGGCATGTAGGGTTTGTTGGTACGGGATGTAGCCAAAGGGAGGCTGATACATGACAGTGCTCTGTGCAAAGAGCTTTCAAAACAGCAGGCTACATGCTGTTTCAGGGGGGACCAGCAGGGGCAGCATAGTACAGGACATAAGTGCTATTTCTGCAGAGCAGTACAACCATTAGGGAAGCATCATTATTTCACATTCTTTATCTACTTAGAGGACCCTCATATACACAAGTGTCCATTACAAATGACACATTCATAGAGCTTCACAGAAGTGACAGAGATTAACTGAAGGGTGAAGCTGCTCAAGGGCCGAGCAGTACTGAGTCAAACGTCATCGCCTGGCAGCACAGCTGTACTCCCGTTACCTTGATAGTGCTGAGGTCCATGGGGTGCTTGATGATGTCGTGGTAGTCGTGCAGGCCGAGGGCGGAGGCATCCACGGGCTTGTAGAAGGGCCAGGCATAGGCGGCGTGCTTCTTGGAGAGCAGCTCTTTGAGGACGCCGCTGCAGTAGCGCAGCTGCTGGCTCAGCTTCCCGCGGCGCGACGGCTGGTGCTGCAGCTGCGAGTCCGGCAGGTCCTTCCGTGGTGGCTTGATGGGCCGCCCGCCCTCCCGCCGCCGCGCCGGGCCCCTCCCCGCCATCATGGGCTGCAGGAGGACCGGCCCGCCCCCGCCGACCCCACCCCTCGCCAGGCCCAGTCCCGGCTTTGGCTCCACCCCCAGGGACGAGAGGGTCAGTGGAGAGTCACCCCCGCCGCCCACGCCCATCCGGATCCCCGGCGTCAGGGGCAGGGCCATGGTGGTGGGCGTGGTGGTGTCCGCTTTACGCTTCACACCCTTTTTCTGTGAGGGGGGAGGGGTTCAGAGAAACCACACACACCACTGAACTGGCAGAACCATGTACCGTCACTCACCAAATCTCCAATCTCAAATTACAACTAAAGAGCTTTCTCCAAGTGTTAGCAGAAGCGAATGCTTCAACTGATTCAAAAGAGTGAGTCGCTGAGAACTCTGCCTGTTATGGGGTTCATGAAGCATGCCAAGCTCCAACAGATCAGAGTTGTTGTGGTGCAACACACAGTACTGCCGGCTCTCTCTGACAGCGTGCAAATATAATCAGTTACTCCTGTCATCCAAATCCCAAAGCCACAGGCACTGTACGGCAGTAGTTAATGTAGCAGCCTTCATAAAAGTGACATCAGCAGCGGAACAACAGCATTACCCACAGCCTTCAGACAAGCTACAGCAGGAAATGAGGCAGGAAGAGTAAGACGAGCAGCAAGCCTTAGCACAGGCAGATAGAGCACAGGAGCCTAAAATTAGCCGTGCCGTGTCATCATGCGATAGCCGCTGTACAGACGCTCTCCGCGGGATAGCGGGGGTGCTGGAGTCACGGCGGTACCTTAGCGGTGGGCTGCGTGGGGGGCAGTCCCAGCAGGGCAGGCGGGCTGATGGTGGGGGGCAGACTTTTGGCCAGCAGGGTCTGTGGGGGGGTGGATAGCAGCGAGTCCGGAGTTTCGGGGGTGGGGGGGGAATACACTGACTGGGACACGGCTGGGACCTGGTGGGCTGTAGTGACACCCCCCGACACTGCAAGAGGAAGAGAGACTAAACACAGGTGCACAAACAACATATTTCATTCTACACTACACGCAGGTTCACACAGTACGACTTCAATACCACAAAGCTGCTCAAACTTTTGTAAAGAACCGTTTTATTACATCACACAGACAATCTCAGTAACCTTAAATGTTCTGTGATCTTTGCTTTCATGCATCCGTTGCAGAAGATGGTCTTCAGCCCATAAAGTCTTCAATAAAGATTCTGACTTCTTTGGCACCATTACTACTCCACTGTGAGGGTAAAAGGCAGCCAGCATGCTGCTCCCGTGCCTGTTTTTCCGTGTGACGGCAGGAGTGGGAACGCGACCCAGAGGCTCACCGTTTGCCTTGCACCCTTTGCCCGGCTTCCCCGGTTTCCCCCGCGGCGCAGGTGGGGGCAACTCAATCTCCTCCTGCGGCATCTGGGCCACCTTCTGCAAGAAGACCTTCTCCAGGGACTGGGCCATCAGCACAATGTCATCCGTGGGCTGAGACAGGGGAAGGGCGCACCAGATTGTGAGAGAAGGGCAGAGCGGCGACAAGGAAACGAACGGAAGCACGGCGTCGTAATTCAAACCGCCGCAGCCCTGAACTGGTACACGGGCCGTTCATTATGCGAGAGGGGTGTAACCGCTGTGTAAAATAACCGCCGTTTAAAAAGAAGCGGGTGCTACCAATACGTTCAGTCAACACTCACCTTGTTGTAGATGTAGCAGTTAGTGAACATGGTGTTGAAGTCCTGCATGCACTCGCTGGCACTGCGGTAGTAGTTATTCTCCAGCCGCTTCTTGATGGTGCCCATGTCCATCGGCTGCTTGATGATTTTATGGTAGTCCTACAACAGAGGAGGGAAAGCAGGAGACCAACAGCATTCACCCACAGGAACACGCATTCCTGTGCAGAGGGGCCTGGGAAACACGAATGGCGGAAGGTTCCGGAAGGCCCGTGGTGCTGTGCGGAAGGCTGGGTGCAGACGCGCTCACCGGCAGGTTGAGTCTGACAGCGTCCACGGGCTCGTGGAAAGGCCAGGCGAAGTGGTGCCGCCACAGGGCCTTGGTGACGGCCTTCTGCAGGAACTGGAGCTGATTGGTCAGCCTGCCCTGCCGGCTGGGGTCTTTGACGGACGGCTGCGGTGGAGGGGGCGGGCCCGAGGGCGTGGCGTGGGGCAGCGCAGGGCTCTCGAAGCCCTCGAACAGCAGCGACGGCTTGCGGATGCGTTTGCCAGGGCCGGACATGGCCCGGTCTTCTCACAACTGGAAGAATAAAACCAGTACCTAGTAACTCAGGGGAAAGTCATTTGCATAGTTTAGCAAATTATAGTCATCCAGCAACCAATTGTAACCGACATACACCCAAACATGAACCATACACCATGACCTGAACAAAACTGCACTTCAGGTGATATCTGTTTACCTGGAATAGCCTATGACCTATCACTCAGAACCAACCAAGCAGTCTCTTACCTTACTACCGCCATTTTCCATCCTGATTACTATTTACATTTTAACATATACCCAGAAAGGTCTTTTGCCATATAAAGTGAAATCTTTTAAATAATCAGACTTTTGTTTTTCCTGCTAAGCATCTTGTGCTGTCCGTTTGATGCCTTTCTACAGTATATAACACCAGTGTTCCATGAGATAGATAATGAATTCACCCTTGTTTTGAAAAGTGATCCTCCAGAATACATTATAAAAACTCCATTTGTTGCAGATTTGGTCCCTGTCATACACCAGAAGTCACTGGGAAAATACTTGTGCTCTGTGTACGGGCATTGCAATCTTTAAGAACACTCCTCATCATTGAGAAAAAATTGTGAACAGATCTTGGCCTCATCTGTCCACAAGACCTTTTCAAGAACTCTGCTGGTTCTTTTAAGTACTTCGTAGCAAACTGTAACCTGGCTATCCTGTTTTGTGGCTAACTAGTGGCTTGCATCTTGCAGTGTTGCCTCTGTAAGTTCTGTTTATGAAGTCTTCTGGAGACAATTGTTACTGACACGTCCATGCCTGCCTCCTGAAGAGTGTTTCGGATCTGTGGGACAGGTGGGGGGGTTTTCTTCATTTTGGTGAGAATTCTTCAATTCTTCAATCAACTGTAGACGTCTTTCTTGGCCTAGGTATGAGTGTGTGAGTGAATGGTGTGTGTGTCCTGCGATAGCAGCCTGTCCAGGGTGTATTCCTGCCTCTCGCCCAATGCACACTGAGAAAGGCTCCAGCACTCCCCGTGACCCTGCCCAGGATAAGCAGTCATAGATAATGGATGGACTAACCCTCTTCTCACATTATGTGAGCAATAGCTATGCATGCCATGAAGAATAAAATTCCTGTGGTCATGTTGCACTTACTGAGCTATATTGCAAACAATATAAAGAGGTAAATTATTTTTAACTGATCAAATTAAAGACTGAAGTGAATAAATAGGCTCCTAGTTGATGAAAGTGTAGACACCTGGCCACTAATAATAACCATTTGAAAGATAATGAAAAATTCAAAGACAAAGCAAATGGTAATAAGCCAAACCTTCATTGTGTTGAAAAGTTTAAGGAATTATTAAAGAAATTAAAAGTGTCAACAACCCAATTAGAAGCCAATAGATTGACCTCAGTCTTTTATTTCTTACCTCTTTTATGTAATTATAATATAGCGCAATAAGCACAATCTGAAGATGGGAATTTTATTCTTCGTAGCATTTCAAATCTATTTCTATCATAATGTGGCTTAAGAGGGTAAATAATCCTTCTAAATATCTAAAGAACCTAATTAAGAAAAACTAAAGACTAGTTAAAATTTTGGGATTGCGACTGTGGAGCAAAAACCAACATACACAGGGGGGCCCCAGGACCAAGTTTGGGAGCCACTGCTCTAGCCTTTATACTACACTATCATCCAAAGCTACTGCCATGTAAACATTAGCATGGATACACATACAAACAATACTGTCCTCAAATTTCATATTTCACTGTGGTCTAATGTTTCACACTGGTCAATACCAACATGTAATATTATATTCATCAAGATAAATCTATAGATTTTTATATAATTTTTGTTGGTATTTCCTCACATAAAAGTTTGGATTGTCATGCTTGAAGAGGGTCGCCATATTTTGTTTCAGAATACGTTACTTGGAGTAAATATCTGTCAGAACATCTGCATGTACATGATGTCAGGAAATGTAAGTTTGTTAAATTAAAACAAGTATGCAATGTACCACTCATGAAAAACAGAGCCCACGACAATTAAAAATAGCATTCTGGCTCACAGTACTTAATTGTTTCATGCTGTACTACCTTTCACAGACTTTAATTATGATGCACTCTATTCTTATGAGTGAGTCATACAGTTTGGTTTTAAAGTTAATAAGGTACATAAAAATCAGGGAAACCCCAGCAGTGTGCATATTGTCATTCTCTCAGCAAACCCTCACTCTTGGCTGTGTATTGCAAAGTAACAATTGACACTTCTTCATATTGACAGTTCAAATGGCTATTGTGTCCTTCTGAGGCTGTAGTGTGTTTATCATTTTTGCCTATTTATTTCTGTGAGAGGGTCTTAGCAACTGAGTGCATTTTAGACAGTGTATTCATTTGGTTAGTTCACTTCTAACGATCACTTATAAAATAATTCTAATGAGCCCATTTAAAATTGTCTCAATATTAATCTCAGGTGCTTTTCACTTGCATATCCTTTTTCATTTTATAATTATGTAACATTTTACACACACACACACACACACACACAGACACACACACACACAGACACATATAACATACATTTTAACATACATTTTTAGTAAAGACTCTACTTTTTACTTTCTCTTTCCACTGTTAGGATAGTTTGCCCTTATTCGTGGAGTCAAATGCAGGACGATAAAGAACACGCTGACAAAGTTTCCTCAGAGGATTTGATGTTTAATTCAATGCGCAAGGGAGAGACAGACCCAGCACATTCGGGCGCTGCGCTGAGAGAATCTCTGCCGATCACGCTGTGTGGTGTCTAGATATACAGTTTGCAGTCATACACATCAAAAGGTTGAGTTAAGTGGCGGGCCGGAGACAAATGGTCTTGTCCCTTCCTGGGAACCCTCGCAGCCATTTAGCATAGGAATGTGACATCCTTGCCGCAGACACTAAAGGTGTTATACGGAGACACACTACAGAGGTGCTAGACATAGAGGCAATATATATATACTAAATAAAACTGGGAACCTATCACCACTATAACAATGGTTTCAATATGATGGACATTCTAAAATGACATTTCTAAAGATGGTTTCCAAACCACGATTCACCTGCTGGAATGATTTTCCAAAAAAAAGAACACAATTTTTGTGCCCTGTAAATATTGTTCCAAAACAAACCTGAAGTGTAGCTGTAGAAAATTCCAGATTGCATTTAATGAGGTTTTCAAGGATACCATTGTGCTATTGGTCCTAATGGAGCACCATTTTCAGATATTTCAGTAACATTTTTGTTTAAACCCTTTTTGTGAATGTACACAACTTTCGGTGACCAGTGAAGTATCTCTACATCTGATCTGAGATAGTATTGACCATAAGATAAACACACAGAATCTCTCTTCTCTTGTGTACCACATAATGTGCAGTTAGTGTAGGAGAATTTTGAGACTCCCCATGAGGGTGATGACGTCACATGTTAAAGTTAAGGTATTCCCATCAATGTTGATCAGACTGTTTCCTCCAAACTCTCAAGGCGGCATGATAAAAATATATCACATGTATAACTATATACTAATATAATCAATATGTAATCCAATAACTCTATATCAGTAGTTGCAGCAAAGCTTATGGAAACGCAAGAAACCACAGTATCCACTGTAGGAAAAAGGCAAACGCAGAAGGCTTAAAAAAACCATACTTACTCAGCAGAAAATTAGTGCCAAATAGATATGCTAGAAAACTAATACTTTACAGTGACCCATGTGTAACCTGAATAAAGTAAAAAAGGTACAGGAGGCTATAACTCTGTGAACTTGTATGTATAATGGAAAAATACAGAAAGCAATGACGTGTATGCATAGTGAAAAAGTACAGAGTAAGGGAAAATTGGAAAAATACAGACAGCAATGACGTGGTGTATGCGTAAGTGGGAAAGTACAAAGTAAGGGAAAATTGGGGTACCTGTCCTGTCATGGTCCTGTTTTCCTGTCTGTGTTTCCCCTGTTGGGCCGCCAGATGGCGGCACTTCTGTTTTGTGTCCTGCTCCCCCCCTGTTAATTGTATGATTGTTTCTTTGTCTCGTTATCCCATCATTGTTCCCACCTGTCTTATCCCCTCCTTCTGGTTCGATTGTTTTTTGAGTTCACCTGTGTCTTGTTACCCCTGTCTATTTAAGTTCTCTGTTCCCTTGACTCGGGTGCTGGTTCCTTGTGTTTGTTCCCGATATCTGTTGGTTTCAAGCGTATGTACCTGCCTGTGTTTGTTCTGACTTGTGTTTTGTTTGACCTGCCCTTGTCTGCTACCTGCCTGTGTTCTGCCCTGCCCATGTTTGTGAGTTCCTCTTGTTTTCTGTTTTATTTAGATATTTTTTGAGTTTGTTTTTGCCCTTCGTGTCCTTTCTGTTCCCTGTTTGTTTGCCTTATTTAGATTTTTTGAGTTTGTGTTTTTGCCCTTCGTGTCCTTTTCTGTTCCGTGTGTTTGCCTTTCTGTAAGTAAAGTCTTTGTTAATTTTCTCCCCTTTGAGTTTCGTGTTTTTTCCACTCTGCGCCTGGGTCCCAGCACCCGTACCGTCACAGAAGGAACCAGCCAGTTTGGGACCCAGCAGAGATTTTTTTTTTTTTGTTTTTTTTTTTTTTTTTTTTTTTTTGTTTAAAATGCCATCGGGGTGGTGGGAGCTTCAACCTCCCAGTGCCCGGGGCGGGCGGTCGTGGAGGCGCCGTGGTCGGGCTGCCTCCCGGTCGGCCAGACCTCCAGCTGATCAGCCGGCGGATCCTGACCCTTTTGAGGGGTCGCGGCTTGCAATCTTCCCAGGGTCCGGCCCGCGGGGGTCCCGCCGGTCCCGTCCGGCTGCCCAGCCGGGTTCCCTACAGCTGTGGTCTGTGTTCCTGTCCCCTGCCCAGCCCAGATGGCAGGGCCCTCGGCCTGCTCCACCCCAAGTCCCAGAGGGACCTTCACGGCCTGCTCTGCCCCGAGTGCCGGAGGGACCTTCACGGCCTGCTCTGCCCCGAGTGCCGGAGGGACCTTCACGGCCTGCTCGGCCCCGAGTGCCGGAGGGACCTTCACGGCCTGCTCGGCCCCGAGTGCCGGAGGGACCTTCACGGCCTGCTCTGCCCCGAGTGCCGGAGGGGCCTTCACGGCCTGCTCTGCCTCAAGTCCCGGAGCGGCCTTCACGGCCTGCTCTGCCTCAATTCCCGGAGCGGCCTTCACGGCCTGCTCTGCCTCAAGTCCCGGAGCGGCCTTCACGGCCTGCTCTGCCTCAAGTCCCGGAGCGGCCTTCACGGCCTGCTCTGCCTCAAGTCCCGGAGCGGCCTTCACGGCCTGCTCTGCCTCAAGTCCCGGAGCGGCCTTCACGGCCTGCTCTGCCTCAAGTCCCGGAGCGGCCATCACGGCCTGCTCTGCCTCAAGTCCCGGAGGGGCCCCCAGAACCGCCTCGAGCCCCGGAGAGGCCCCCAGATCCGCCTCGAGCCCCGGAGAGGCTCCCAGATCCGCCTCGAGCCCCGGAGAGGCTCCCAGATCCGCCTCGAGCCCCGGAGAGGCCCCCAGAGCCGCCTCGAGCCCCGGAGAGACCCCCAGAGCCGCCTCGAGTCCCGGAGAGGCCCCCAGAGCCGCCTCGAGCCCCGGAGAGGCCCCCAGAGCCGCCTCGAGCCCCAGAGAGGCCCCCAGAGCCGCCTCGAGCCCCGGAGAGGCCCCCAGAGCCGCCTCGAGCCCCGGAGAGGCCCCCAGAGCCGCCTCGAGCCCCGGAGAGGCCCCCAGAGCCGCCTCGAGCCCCGGAGAGGCCCCCAGAGCAGCCTCCAGCCCCGGAGGCCTCGTCTGCTCTGACCCTTCCGCGGAGGCCGCCTGCTACACCCAAGTTTCGGGCTGTACTTGTGCCTCGAGCCCCGGGGGGGCCTCCGGAGCCGCCTCAAGCCCCAGGGGAGCCTCCGCAGCCGCCTCGAGTCCCGGGGGGGCCTCCGGAGCCGTCCAGAGCTCCGGAGAGGCCTCCAGAGCCGTCCAGAGCCCCGGAGAGGACAACGGTCCCATGTGTTGTCCCGCAGGGGCCGCCGCAGACTGCGCTGGCCGCCCCGCAGGCTAAGCCGCCTGCCTTGCCCCCTAGCGTTCGTGCTCCCCCTGGCGTTCGTGCTCCCCCTGGCGTTCGTTCTCCCCCTAGCGTTCGTGCTCCCCCTAGTGTTCTCGCGCCCCCCAGTGTCCGTTCTTCCCCTAGTGTTCTTGCTCTCCCTAGTGTCCACACCTTGCCCCCTGGCGTTCGTGCTCCCCCTGGCGTTCGTGCTCCCCCTAGTGTTCTCGCGCCCCCCAGTGTCCGTTCTTTCCCTAGTGTTCTCGCTCCCCCTAGTGTCCACACCTTGCCCCCTGGCGTTTGTGCTTCCCCTAGTGTTCTCACGCCCCCCAGTGTCCGTTCTTTCCCTAGTGTTCTCGCTCCCCCTAGTGTCCACACCTTGCCCCCTGGCGTTCGTGCTCCCCCTGGCGTTCGTGCTCCCCCTGGCGTTTGTGCTTCCCCTAGTGTTCTCACGCCCCCCAGTGTCCGTTCTTTCCCTAGTGTTCTCGCTCCCCCTAGTGTCCACACCTTGCCCCCTGGCGTTCGTGCTCCCCCTGGCGTTCGTGCTCCCCCTAGTGTTCTCGCGCCCCCCAGTGTCCGTTCTTCCCCTAGTGTTCTCGCTCCCCCTAGTGTTCGCCCTTCCCCCAGTGGTCGTCTCTCCCCCGGTGTCGTCGCTTCCCCCAGTGGTCGCTTCTTCCCCGGAGTCTGTCCTCCCCCCAGTGGTCGTCCCTCCCCCGGTCTCGTCGCTCCCCCCAGTGGTCGTCCCTCCCCCGGTCTCGTCGCTCCCCCTGGTGTCCATTCTCCCTTTGGTGTCTGTCCTCCCAACCGTGTGTCCGTGTGTTCCCCGGCCCCCCTGTTTAATTTTCTGCCCGCCTGTTTGTCTGTTTGTCTACCCGTATGTGTGTCAGCCAGTTTGTTGGCCTGTTTGTCTGCCCCCCAGGCCGTCAGCCCATCGGCCAACGTGTTTGCCCGCCTGTCTGCCTGTCTGTCAGTGTGCCAGTCTGCGTGTGTTTTGTCTTGTTTGCCTGTGTGTCAGACCCTATGTCAGTTGTTGGGCTCCCCCCTCGCCTTCCCTGTCTGCCTGTCCCTTTGTGTGTCCGTCGGTGTCGCCGTGTGCCTCCCCGCCTGCTTGTCCCTGTGTCTGTCTTTGTAGGTCTCCCTATTGTGCCAGTGTCTGTCAGTCTTTCCCCCTCAGTCTTGTCCATCCCAGTCCAGTGTTGTCGTGCCCCATCTCGTTGCTGTCCTTTGTCTACCTGGCCCCAGTCCAGTCCTGTGTCTACCTCGCCCCAGTCCAGTCCTGTGTCCCGTCCTGTTCCTGTCCAGTCCTGTTTCTGCCCTGAGTCCTGTGTCCAGTCCTGTTCCTGTCCAGTCCTGTTTCTGCCCTGAGTCCTGTTTCCAGCCCCGAGTTCCCGTCCAGCCCCGAGTTCCCGTCCAGCCCCGAGTTCCCGTCCAGCCCCGAGTCTTGTTCTTGTCTTGTTCCTGTCCTGTCCAGTCCAGCCCTGAGTCTTGTCCTGTCCAGTCCAGTCCTGTTCCTGCCCCAGTTCTGTGTCCAGTCCCTGTTCCTGTCTGAGTCTTGTCTCTAGCCCCCACCCTCTGTTGACTCCCTCCCCGGGTCGGCCTCCTGGGACGTCAGGAGCCGTCCCTTGGGGGGGGGGTACTGTCATGGTCCTGTTTTCCTGTCTGTGTTTCCCCTGTTGGGCCGCCAGATGGCGGCACTTCTGTTTTGTGTCCTGCTCCCCCCCTGTTAATTGTATGATTGTTTCTTTGTCTCGTTATCCCATCATTGTTCCCACCTGTCTTATCCCCTCCTTCTGGTTCGATTGTTTTTTGAGTTCACCTGTGTCTTGTTACCCCTGTCTATTTAAGTTCTCTGTTCCCTTGACTCGGGTGCTGGTTCCTTGTGTTTGTTCCCGATATCTGTTGGTTTCAAGCGTATGTACCTGCCTGTGTTTGTTCTGACTTGTGTTTTGTTTGACCTGCCCTTGTCTGCTACCTGCCTGTGTTCTGCCCTGCCCATGTTTGTGAGTTCCTCTTGTTTTCTGTTTTATTTAGATATTTTTTGAGTTTGTTTTTGCCCTTCGTGTCCTTTCTGTTCCCTGTTTGTTTGCCTTATTTAGATTTTTTGAGTTTGTGTTTTTGCCCTTCGTGTCCTTTTCTGTTCCGTGTGTTTGCCTTTCTGTAAGTAAAGTCTTTGTTAATTTTCTCCCCTTTGAGTTTCGTGTTTTTTCCACTCTGCGCCTGGGTCCCAGCACCCGTACCGTCACATGTCCACTGATGAAGATTAATTAAGAACATCAATAGACTAATTAAAGACATCAATAGAACTAAAAATCAGTTTTGGGGCACCTGTCCACTATGATAAGATTAATTATTGATACATTAAGAACATCATAAGGACCGAAAATCATCTTTATGCCAAAAAGGTCAAGTTGACCCACGAACAGGAAAGTGAAACTCCTTACTGTGCCAGAAAAGACCAGATGGCTGATATTTTTAGAAATGTGTTAAAGGGGGGTTGTGGGCACAAATAGTGTATAAAATGTATGCAAAACTGACAATCGAGGTTCAATTCCCCTGAATTGACCCGGCTTTGTGCACCTGTGCAATAAAGTCTAAACTTTCTGAAGAGCTTGCTGCTGTTGTGTCTTTTCCCTCCTGAAATTGTTTTCTACAGATTGGCGATTGGCGTGGAACTCTGTCGTTTCCTAGACACGACATTAGACCAGGCTTTTTTATTTTTATATTTATTTTATTTAATTTTATTATTTATTACAGCATTGCCATTATGAACTGTAATGGATTTCTTAAGCATACATAACTCATACAACTGATTATAGGACTTCAAATATCAAATCAGAAAGTTCTATGAGGAATTTTACATTTGTCATTTAAAATTTATAGGTAAACAACAGTCGTTTCTTTGAAAATGTGAAAAAATTTGCTACATGAACAGAGTAGTCAATACCATTGAAGACACTACTAAAAGAAAAAAACAATTAAGCTTACAGCAAACAGTTGATATATGAAAATAGACCAGTAAAATACAACATAAAGGATTCAACAACTTATTAAACATTAGTACAGTATTAATTAACACAGAATGGCATGCAATATTATGTTATATTGTGTAATGCAGATGACAAGAATTTGTGAAGCAATGCCCTGCTACCCTTTAAATGATTTGATATATTAAAATAGGGAAGAAAAGTTGTTCCCACACTCCAAAAAACATCTTAATCTATGTCCAATCAAAGCAACGCAACATTGAATGTATCAACATATTATTGAGATCTCAAATGTAGCCTATGGTTTTAAGTCCATCCTCATGATCCACTTCCTTATGATTATTAAGCATCTAGAAATTTCAAAGAAATCATATAGCTAGTTAGTTCTACATATTTAAGTTACCAATAAAAAATCAATTGCAAACCGAAATGTAAATTGAAAGTGCATCATATCATTGTACAATATGCATGACAACATTAAAGTGACTGTAAAGGTAAATCCGTGAATGGCTTCAGACTACATTGTATGGGGTTATTGTGGTATGTATCAGACCTGGGTCAAATACATATTTGTTTTGGATTCAAATACTTTTCTGTGTTCTGTTGATCTTGCCTGGTATAATTGAGCCTGCCAATACGACCAGAAGGTGGGGTTTGCACTTGTTGAGGGTATTTCATTGGTTCCAATACACCAGACAAGATCAGTAAAACATAGAAAAGTATTTGAATCCAAAACAAATACATATTTGACCCAGGTCTGGTATGTATTACATATTAGCAACAGTAGGAGAAATCAATTGCATTGCAATATTGACTTATATCAGTCTAATCATTTTCATCAGTTTCTATGTGGGGACTGAATTGGTGGAGTTCAATTTATTACTGCGTTCTTACTTTATTATTACTATTGGGTCCAGGTGCTTCATGATGTCATGAAGGACCTGCCGTAACAGCCAATAAATGTTCTCTGTCCTTATTAGCTTTGCTTTAAGCTGCATATGGAAATTGGATTACATTCAATCTTGACACTGAAAAGATCATTACACAACGGCAGCTTGATGGCCAATCTTGATGGCCAGAGTGGAGCTCCCCTGGGCCTCTCCTCCTTCACTGCCTGTTAACCAGCTGGTGGCCCCAGTCTACAGGTGGGACACAAATTATGGTGTACAACCAACTCCTATGTGCCTGTCTGTGCAGCACTACGTCCAGCTTTCCTGGGACAGGCTTCCAGCTAAGGCACCAGCGATTTCTTACGCGCCTTTCACTGTAGTGGAAGTTTCAGGCTAAAGGGGTTCTGCAGCTCGAGGACATGTTCACTACTCATCTTCTCACTCACACAGCTCTGCAGGCCCTATCTTTTCTTTGCTGAAAATCTGTCTTGAAAAAAGTCTGCAGGCTGGGATGTCGCTTAAGTAGCTGCTGTATGCAAATTCGAGTGAAAATGCACATCTTTGCCCTGACTGGCCACCAAGATGCCATTGTGTAGATATTTTGAGTCTCAGGACGGGATGAAATCCAATTCCCATATGCAGCTTAAAGCTTGCAAATAACTCATAGGACAATGGGTGCGTGTACCCAGGAGTTTTAATCTTATTGAATATTTCCTCCCACAGTTTCCCAAACAGTCTCTTTGGGTCTGAGCGAAACACTCCTTTGCCATAGAGAATCGTTGTCCCCCCGTATTCCATCAAAATAGATGGAATATTATGCTCCCTTCAGAGGTTCATTTGTATGAGTTAGCAGAGAGCGAACAGCTCCAATAAAGTTTCAGACTTGTAAAATGAAGTTCAGGTACTTTACTGGCACATTTCTTGTAAAATTGCAAATAAATAACAGAAATAAAGCTTTTGTTTGTTTCTTTTTTTTCATATATCTATGCTTACAATAAACTGTATAAGACTTACATTATTACTAGCATTCAGGTGAGATCTTCTAATCTTCTAATTTGTCAACATTACTACACATTAAACAATGGATAAATATTTTGGAAAATTTAACAATCAATTAATCATACTATTTACAGCTTATATATATATATATATATATATATATATATATATATATATATATATCTCAAAGCTAACAAAGAAAGAAAAGCTGAGACAACTTCAATTGTCTCATCTTAAAAATGAAACTATTTAACAGACTCATCACAAAGCATCTTTTAATACGTCTAACAATAAAAGTACAGAACATTCTTATCAAGTGTTTTTTGTAACCTTAGCCTATATACTAAAATAGGCTATATACTAATGTTAACCACAAGAACCAGCCGTCTATGAATAGTGCAGAACATTGAATGTTAAAGTTACTTCAGTGCAGAAATGTACATTCACATTTTATTTTTGGTACAAAGTTCATTTGTACCAAAGCATGCTCTGGAAAATATTTTTTAATATTGAGAAGTTCAGTAGAAATTATTGAATATTTCATATCTCCCATTTTGTGGAAATCACAGACAGAATCACAGAATCTAGGTTAAATGGCTGAATTCTTACATGGACTGGAATGGCACAGAATTTTTGGGAAATTTTACAAATTGCATTTGGTGCTGTTGAGCATTGGAGATACCATTTGCATATGTCTGATGAATGTTTGTTTACTTGTGGGTGGGACCTTTGGGAGGAGCACAGTGGGGTGGCCGGGTGCTCCTGACAATGCCCATACATTCCTGAGTTTTTTTTCAATACAGATTTTATGCCTGATTTGAAACATGCGTTGTTATAATAATTGACAATAATTGATAATTGACTTTGAATAGATATTTGGTGGATGTGTAGTGGATATATTCCTCTGTGACAATTAATGGCTATTTCAACTATTTTCAGCCACTTTACAATCACTTTAAATGCTACTAGTAGTCCGTAAGATGATTACAAATAAATACTTTCATCATAACTACCAGTGGAATAATCATCCTCGTCAAAATCACAGTCACAAGAACAACAGAATCTTACCTTAATTTGATGGGACCAGAATTCTCCCTGTTCATCAAAAACATATACAACACAATTAATAACTGATTAACGGTTTCTTTTTCTACCCAGTTATTTTATTAAATTACTAAATTACTAAAAATCTTATTCAATTAATAATATTTTCTACAATCTGGGCCTACACCTAACTTCAAATGACTCATTGATAAAATGCATAGGGAGGCATAAAAATCAGTACAAAGAATAACTGGGCACAATGCATTTAGATGAGAGATGCTGAATGCCACAATGCACCACAGACGTAGTGTAGCTGTAGCAAAGAGTATATCTTGTTCTATGTCTTTGGCTGTGTCTCAAGTGAGCTACTACTTCATTACACAGTGGACTAACGAGTGTGTCAGCCATTTTTCAGAAATGGTTAGTCCACTTAGTCCATAGGGAACTAAGTGGACTACTTGAGACACAGCCTTTAACTGTCATCTTTAGTTCTGCGGCTGCCATTTTTCCTGATCTTCAAACATAACATGCACAGTGTGGTCAAAGGGAAAATACAAAGGGAATACAGAGCAATTTCGTTAAAGCCAGTGCATTGTGGGGTGTGTATCTTGAATTGTAAGCCAGAGCTGCTAGAGACAATAAATTATCAGCTCAGTAAACCTATTCAATAAAATGTTATATATACCAGGAAAATAAACTAATAAAATAATTACTATGCGATTGTCTAAATTCTTGTCGTCTGTGATGGAATAATGCCCAGTCTCATCACACAGGCTAATTTAAGTGCTTATAGCAAGTAGGTTATATCAAACTATACTAAAAATGCATAGTAACGCACCACAATTTCAGATTGAATCTGTTGATAAATCTTTTTAATGTCGGCTTTTACCATCACTAAATTTGTCATAAATAAACTAATAAAATTCTCGTCTTCATAGTCAACATCACTAGCTTCGTCACCTTAAAATGAAATTAAGAGTAAAATAAAGAGATTAAGGGGATTATCTCATTAATAAAATCATTATTAATTTATTTCGTATCATCATCCTTATCATCATCCAAAAGCAGACACACTACTGGTCTACTGCTGCAACATTAATAGTAATAACAATAACAGCATTAATACTAAGAACAATAATGGTAATATAAAAATAGTTCAGTCAAAATAATTCACATTAGAAGAGGAATCATGCAAACGTCTTGCTCCAAGGCAAAGGCAAAGCTCAGTGCATGACACAGCCATATGCTTATTCCTAATGGGTACACACCATGTATATGTGCACCAATGCATAAGCTTGTGTATTGCTTTGTGAACTCTGGGGAAAAATTGTTCAGAGCCTAAATATCTTGTCTAAAATAGTATTACCATGCCAATTGTACTTTATAATGAGCTTCACTAGGGAATCATAATCACTAGGCCCAGTAAGTATAGCAGTATAATATAATAATATAAGCAATATAAGGAGTATAGGTGGCCATTTGCATGCCACAGTAAAACCTTTTTCAGTCAGGGAAGGTATTTTTTATTTGAATCAAGAGCCCAGAAATTGGCAGAAAACTTTACACTCACTGGCCCTAGTGATTATAATTCCCCAGTGAAACCCATTATAAAGTGTATTCAGTGAAACTGTTTATATTTCAACATATACTTAAAATAATCCTCATCAGATATAACAGATTAGCATGGTATGCTCAATGGTAATAGGTGATTGACAGCTTGCTTCTTACCAGTGGATTTCTTCTTGTAATAGACCACTCCAGCAATAGTGATTATCAGCCCCAACACCAGGCCAGAGGCCCCAATGATCACCTTGTTTCTCTTTACTTCAGACATGGTGGGGTCTGAAAAAACAATATTTTCCTTCAGCCAAGAGTTCTTATTCCTGATTTGAATCGTGTTGGTTACATAATACACAGTGTGTTAAAAAGCTATGAAAAACACCTGTACATTGCCTTACAAATAATTGTCTTACCCCACTTGACCTCTTTGCCTTTCGGGAGACTTGCATGCTCCACCTTGCAGGAGATTTGCTCTCCTGATTTGGGTGTGTACTCCAGATGAGAGTGGATCTGATAGTACCAGTTTCCATTAGCCAGCTCCTCTGTGGTGGTCACATCAGATGTTACTTCCACTCCATCTCTCAGCCAGGTCATTTTGATTCCTCTGGGGTAGAAGTCATAGGCACTGCACACGAGCATGGAGGTGTGTTTATGACTACCATGTATGGCAGATTTGACTTTGATGGTGGGTTCAACTGAAAACAAACATACACATACACGTTTTATTTCCCTTTCCTCATACCCTATTATGCAATTTCCCATTTCAATCACGCTCATAATTTTATAAAATGTTTTTTTCATAAAATGTATTATTTGACGTACAGTACAAATAATACATTTTATATACAGTACAGTATGTCCATGACTGAGAGTCCATCATAAAATACAGAATCAGGTCTCCTATTGAAGAAATGTTTTCAGTTTAAATAACCTATTTGAAACATTAACAAGGATGATGGGCTTCCTTTTTGAGTAGAACATGGCGTGTATTGTTAGGCTGAGCTGAATGTCTTCTTGCAATTGTATTTCTAAAAAGTGAAATTTCTCTCATGCATATCTGCAAATATGGTTGTAATACCTATATCTATAGAGACCTTGGAGTGAAAAAAGTTTTGAGAAAGTTGCACAGAAAAATTAAGCATGAAGATCAATCTTCAACAGGTGAAGGAATATTTGTTGTTCATAGGGATGGGGAATATTGAAATGTTGTACATGTATTTACATGCATATTTACATGTACGTATTTACTGCACACCTGCAATGCAACTAATATGCCCAACATTCTGATTGTAGTTTATTCTTGGAGGCATTTTTTAAATTGTAACAAAATTCATTGTTGTGTATTTTTATGCATTCCCTCAAGTGGTTCACAAACACTCAATATGGTACATCATGTCCATATGCTTAATCATAGTCTGCTTCAAAGGCATTATTTCATGCCTTTAACACTCATCAACATTTGCCTTTACATAAGGATACACAATACATACATGGTTTCATTTAACGTATTTACATTTTGTCAACCAAAAACAGAAATTATTTTTACCAATCATTTTTTATCAATAGTCTCCCTGTTAGTAACTTCCAAGTTTAAGCTTCTGAACATATTTGTATTTTTATCACTTTTATAACTACTCACCTGACTTATCCAGTATGGTGTTAAAGGACAATTCAGCACTACGCCTGCAATAACTATCCAAATAAGGATGTGTTTGTTCTGCAAATCCGTCTTGATTCCATCTCTCTGCATTTTTCACTCCATGTTCAGTGTAGCCAATAAATTTATTCAGAGTGCTGTTGTATCTGATATACTCTAATTTATTGAAGCTGTATCTGATAATGAGCTCGACGTCTTGCAGGTCTCTGGAGCTGAAACGACACTCGTTCTGCCTATGGTGGAAATAGCCATCTGATAAATAAACAAGAATAAAAACAAACAAGCAAGCAAATCAGAACAAATGTGTCATTAAAATAGTCTTAATGTAAAGGTAATGTAAATGAATTATAATGAGGGTTGAGAGATTGCTGCGGGGTCAGGGGTTGGGTGGGGGTGGGAGAGGGGGAGATGTGGAGGGCTGGGGGAGGTGAAGATTTGGGAGATGCTGTGGGGGTGGGGGAGTGGGGGAGTGGGTGCATTGCTGTTACATAATGATCAACAGGCAAATTGAGAAAAAAAACTCAGCGAGGCATTCTTCTTTGATGAAGCAGGTCCATTTAAACATTCCTGAAAGGGGTGCTATTACCAAGTGAATAGTTCAATTAAAATATTCTAGATATTTAGAGAGGTTTGTGATGTCCTGTCAGCTTTACAGTGGCTGTTATAGGGGCATTCAAGGGTGTGAAAATATACTTTTTCTGTTAGGAATGTATTTTTGCTATTTTAGCTTGCTTTTGCTCACTAGAGCTCATGGATCAATCCAAGCATTGTGCATCTAAAAATCTGATGTGTTAAAATTATAGGGTTTGTGAAATAAATGTGACAACATGTGATGTGATGAACATGCATGTTAAATATTATAACATGAAACATTAAATATGTGGAAATGTGTGGTATATAGGTGAGGTGTTACCATGTATGACACATATTACAACATGTGATCATGTGAAACATTTATGTGACACTGTATTTGTGATTTTGTTTGCAGAGTACAACAGATACAGAGACTTAGTCACTTTTGTTTTTAATGTTTAAAAAGATTTCAACATTGATTTTTGATTTTACATGTAATGTTATTGTGTCACAGTAAATCAGCATTAGTATCACAATAATAATGTTATGATATAACCATGTGGCACTTTGCCCAGGGAAAGTTGCATTATATGGTTCCACACACTTAAAAATAATTATTTGACAGTGTCACGGATATATTTTTAATATTTGTATTCCATATATCATATAAACAAAATACTCTCCACTTACATGTAACACTGCTACCACGATACAGCGAGACAAAGCACTAGAAAAAAGGAAACTATGTAATTTAGTTTAGCTACAATGGATTTATTTGTGGCGTACGACCACACATGGCGATTAACTCACTTCACAAACTTGCAAAGTGCTCAGTTCCTCTCACAGACTATGGAGTAAAACTGTAGCGTTTTCCTTAAAGCCAAAAGTTGAGTCTTGCACACTTGCCTTTTTGCACGAAAGTAACCCATCTTTCCATTTTCTGAACCATATATTCCTAGTCAGGGTTGTGGACAATGACAACACAATATTAAACTCCAGACAACATTTAATGAACACAGTGTGTCAAAAATAGAAGACACACCCACAAGTGATGCCATGCGATCATGTCAGAGGCTAGCTCAAGTGTCCTTCTTCCTTCTGTTAAACATGACATTATAACTAGTTTGTTACTTGCACCTCTGCAACAAACAGTACAGCTGCACAAACATATAAATTATGAATATACACTCACAGAGCATTTTATTAAGTAGACCTATCTAGTACCAAGTAGCAACCCCTTTTACCTAAAAAACAACTTGAATTCTTGGTGGCATGGATTCAACAAGGCGCTGAAAATATTCCTTAGGGATTTTGGTCCATGCTGACTCGATAGGTTCCCAAAAGTGCTCGATTGGACGGATACCTGGGGACAGTGCAGGTCACTGGAGTGAACAGGTCACTGTCATGTTCGTAGAACCAGCTTGAGATGATGTGTGCTTCATGACAAGGCACGTTTATCCTGCTAGAAATATCCATTTAAAAAATGGTAGACTGAGGCTATTAAGAAACGCATATGGTCAGAAACAATGCTTATGTATGCTGTGGCATTCAAAAGATGCTTGTTTGGTATTAAGGGGCCAAATGTGTGCCGAGATAACTTTCCCCATGCCATTACACTACCACCACCAGCCTGCACCATTGACATAAGGCAGGATGCATCCATGGATTCATGCTGTTTACCTCTAATTTTAACCCAACCATCTGCATGTTGCAGCAGAAATCAAAATTCTTCAAACCAGGCAATATTTTACCAGTCTTCAGATGCTCTTCTGCACACCAGTTGTAAAAAAAAACAAACATTTCTGATTGAGAGCAACTAAATAAATATTGCAAAGAAAAACATTGATTTTTAGAGTAAAACCTAAGACATTTGAGTTTGGAACAAAAAGGAAAAACATTACAAGTAATTTTTTTATATGCCTGTGCAAAATATCTGTTGTCTTTGATGCTCGATACAATGCTTTGTTAGTTACTTTTGCTTTTCTGTAGCAGAGTTGCTTCTTTTCAAGCAACGTAGCTGTGACAAATTCCCAAAGGGCAAACTACCTCCACGACACGACTACCAACCACAGACGGAAAGCAGAGCGTCTGCATCGGCCCTATGTCACTCTTCTGAGTGTGCTGTCTGGGTGGCCGGTGAGTGAGCTGCTGACACTATTGTCACCGTGTTATAAGTGTGTTCTCCATGACAGTTCTCAATGACTTGGTCAATAAAAAATTGTCAGCTTTTTGCTTAGCTTTGCATGCCATGTTGATATTGTGCTACACTGCAAACAATTACATAAAAAGACGTAACTTTTTTGATCAAATGAAAAACAAAGGTAAGTCAATAGGCTCCTAATTAGGTTGTTGAACATGTGTTTAATTTCATGCATAATTCTTCTCTTAAACTTAAGACAATGCCGATTTGACTCATCATTTTCTTTGTCTTTGAATTCATTATCTTCCCAATGGTTGGTTTCCATGGCCAGCTGTCCATACTTTCACCAGTTAAGAGCCTATTGATTCACCTCAGTTTTTAATTATAAGTTTTACCTCTTTTTATGCAATTGTTTGCAATATAACACAATAAGCACAATATGAACAAGAAAATTTTAATCTTTATAGGGTAAATAAACCCTCTAAACAGAAAGCACCTAAAATAACAGCTTGTTAAACTATTGGATTTGCAACTGGTTGGAACAAAAACCAGCCTACACCAAGATAGGAAATAAGCACTTTTCCCTATTAGTTTTTCTGTCAGTCCACATAGTGAGGGAGGGGAGCTGGCATGTGCAGTATGGCAGGCATGTTTTCAGTGTTTCTTTTTTAGAGGCAGGGCAACGGAAAATGGAGAATGGATAACGTTAGTGGCAAGACAAGTAGATTGTCTTGGCTACAAAGCTGGCTTTCTTCTATCCCAATATACGCTTGGGCCCTCAGGTCAAGCCTGGTCCACGTACAGCCTAACTTTCATATAAAAGATACATGGGCATGATCTGGTCTGATCAGTTTTTCAGCAAAAAGTGAACAGTTGTGGCCCAATTCTGGTGCACATACTGTAATTTTTTGAAATACCACATACACAAAATTGGGTATTTCGAAAGGTCTGGCCTGGCCCAGCCCATACGCTGTACACTGAATGCAAAAAACAAATGTACAGCTGGCCCAGGCCTGGCCCACATACTGCATAAAGGCATAAAGGGTGGCCAAGTTGCCATTTATCAGTCCTGGTACATATTATGTTTATGTATGAAACTAGACCAAAATGTTTATAATTAAATGCAATTATATATAGCAAATACCAGATAACATGTGTATATATCCAACAGCATTTTGTCAACACTATTTCTTGCTGACAGTTGCTGTTTTCCTGAAAAAGCTACATTGTAGATAAGAGCAGTTTTGTCTGCTATGTCTATGTCTACTAGATAATGAAAGCTAATCATACTAGATAATGAAAGTAATGAAAGTAATGTTAAGATTCTAGGACTAATGTTAGGCACTGTTAGCTAAACAACATTCAACCCTTGCATTGTTCACTGCAACATAAGAGCATCACCACAATTAAACAAAACCATAGCTAACGTTAGTAATAATTCACAATTTTATAAACTAAAATGTTAGCTGAACAAATCCACTCACCAACTCTGACCGATATTATAACCTTCCCACTCAAAGCCGGTGATTGGGTGACATGATTCAAGTGTGCTTGCACTTCAATTCTGTCCCGAATCAGGCCCAGCTACATTACACTGCAGGTGTATGGACGCACCATTTCCATGCATACAGCCATGTGGGCTACACTCGGCTGTTACGGGCCGCATTAAGATGGCAGGTATGCCATCTGCCATGTTACACCTTGGCAAGGCATGCCCCATACCTACAGAGCACAGAGCAGGGGCGACATAGCTCAGGAGGTAAGACCGATTGTCTGGCAGTTGGAGGGTTGCCGGTTCAAACCCCGCCCTGGGCATGTCGAAGTGTCCTTGAGCAAGACACCTAACCCCTAACCCCTAACTGCTCTGGCGAATGAGAGGCATCAATTGTAAAGCGCTTTGGATAAAAGCGCTATATAAATGCAGTCCATTTACCATTTACCAGCACCACGTTTGGCACTTTTTTGGGTTCCCTACAGAAATAACCAAAATGACCACTGACTTTTAGAACATTAACTTCTGTACCTTCTGACCTCATGTTAACAGACTTCAAACATCCACACAACAAAGCCCTAAACTTGGGTGATTTCATGTTTCTCCTTTTTCCTGCAGGTATTTACATCATCACAAATGCTCCAGTACCACAATCAATAATTCTCCCCATTGGACATTTAGCTATAGCAGCCTATGACAACATCGGATCTTGAAAGCACCCAACCGCTTTCAGGATACTTGGATGCACACACAAAATGGACATATAAGGATAAGGAAGTGCACAATTTTTTAAAAAAGCTTTTCAGTCGCCATCTTTGGTTCATCATGTGGAAGCTTGCTTACTAACTAATAAGTGCCAAAACAATGAAAACTATTGCTTTTACAGTTGTATAATATTTGTGGGAAACTCATTTATATTTCTGAAATATATATTTCTCTGTCATTTCACATGAAAACCCCACATGATATTATTACATGACTAGGGATGAATTAATTCATTTTAAATGAATTATACCCCTGCTATAAAACAATACTTTTTAAACCTGAACCAGTAGTCTACCTAAAACAATGAGCAAATGACGACATCTGTTTTATTGCAAAGGCATGTACCATTGTTTGAATCCTTCTGGGCAAAATACAGCCACACTTTAGACAGATTCGCTTTCAGCATTTTGACCGAGTTTAACATTAGCTAGGTTGCTAATGAGCCAACAGAGTGAGTGTAACAGGCAGAACCAAAATTGAAGACCTTAATCTGTGTTGCGATTCGGTCTGGTAGGTAATGTTACTGGTTGTATAGTAACTGGTGCCTGCTACCTTTTGGTACCAAACTCTATTCATGACTCAGACAGCTACAACATGACTACAAGGTAGGCCCTAAGGTAGGCCTTCAGACTACTATTGCAGGCTTCGCCCAACCAAAGGCTTGTTCTGTGGGGCTACTGCAACAACATTATACACACAGCAATCTAAAAGATCAAAAGCATACAGGCAACATAAATGACAGTCAGTTTGATCAGTCATGGCCATTCCAGGAAGTAAGCATTTACAACTTTATTTCCTTATGCAATATTGTTATTTAAATTATATTAGAATGTCCAATTTGGACAGTATTTTTAGCAAAAGTCACAAAGAGGGAGCCATAGGCGATAGATTTCATGACAGCAGGTTATCGATTTTCTTAAAGTCTCAAAGGTCAAATTGATGGATGTGGTGTTTCTACTGTTAACTACTTTTTAACCAGGCTACAGTTGCTACCTTGCAAACAGCACGTTTCTAAATTTATGTTAGCTAGGTCCATAGATCCTTCACCGACATCATGTATACAATACCCCATTAAAAACACCTCCATGCAAAAATATGACAAACACTTACATTTAGGCAATTTGTCATTTGTGGTAAAGGAAAAATGACTGAATCCATGTGTTTGTGTTTCTTTGAGCTAGAATGCATGGACACTATATGACCAAAAGTATCTGGGCAACCCTTGGTCTGAATGTGCTTTTCATACACCCGAAGCACTGGATGCAGACAACTGTTAAAACATATAGTGTTGTCATTAAAAAATTTTTTAGGTGTAACACAGCTGAATTGCACATTGTTTCCACTATAAATTATCTGCATTTGACACTTTCATGTGACATAAACATTCACATTAAGATGAAAAACACGAGGCCAAGTCACCTTAAATTATTTTGGAAACAAAGCATTGCTTTGTAATAAAACTTGTTTAATTTAATTTGTGTGAGCTAAGATAGGCAGGATTGTTTGTTTTAATTTGGCCTCAATTTGATATTAATTTACCAAGATTTCACAAATTGGAATTAATGGCTTATAGACAGTGCTTCGTATCAGTGAGTAACTTTTTTTGACACATTGAAAACGTTTTTTGAGTTTAATTATACATAAAACAGTTTATTCAGCCTGTTTATTTTCTTTGAATTGTCAAAATCATTACATTACAGGCATTTAGCAGAAGCTCTTATCCATAGCGACTTACACAACTTTCATCGTAGTATTTTACATTGTATCCATTTATGCAGCTGGATATTTAAGCAATGCAGGTTAAGTACCTTGCACAACTGTGCTACACTGCCGCACACGGATTCATAACGGGTTGCAAGCAATGGTACTGAATCTTGACAACCTAGGCAATTATTATCTAATACAATGGGAGACATTTAATTTCATCTGTCTGGAAATTACCCGTTCACTGAACTGTTTTGTAAAAACTACATTGATCTCCAGTCACTGTTGTCTGTCTAATAAGTTCCACAGCTGACGTTCCAGCGCCTAAGTTCCACACCAGTGTCGCTGCCGCTTTGTGTGTATGGCGATACAGTGGTTTTGAGAATCGATATAATATTGTGTTTGTCACCGCCAACTTAATAATACGCGCAACCCCTGTCCAATGATTTATTTATTTAGTGTCGATATGCTACATCATAGTGAAAAGCTACGCTCAGTTTGCTATTTATCTATTTTATAGTTTGGTTAGTTGGCGATGGGCTTTGTACGGTTCGAGTAATTAATTAATTAACTGAGAAATTTACCGGGGAGTTTGGAATCAATTCCACTTTGTGCTGGCCATTGGAAAAGTATACCGCAAGCCAAAAAAGTGTGGGTAACCTTAGCCTACATAGCCTACACGCACACCCACACACAATGCGCATATTTCTTAACATATGTAATACGACCATAATACGAATTTAACATATGCTCGCGTAGCAATATGATTTCTGTATAACATTCTGAATAGACAACAACAACAACAACAACAACAACAACAACAACAACAACAACAACAATAATAATAATAATAATATGCCGTTTAATGTACGTACCAGTTCCAAGCAGTAAAGTAAATAAAAGCAGATCAAGAATACACAAGGAATTTAACGTGGCCATATCTAGTCTTCAAGGCAGAAGTGTACAGTTCGCTGACTGAAATACAGTGATGATTAAAAAATTGACTTGCCAGTATAGAGCAAAGGAAATTACGCAGTGCACCAATCCAAACTGGCGACAAAGAAATGTAATGTGTTGCTAGGTAACGTAATTTTCCCTTGAAAGTGATTTACTGTAATGTTTGTATATCCATTTCATTTTTAAAGAGCATCGTGATATTTTAGTATCACTTCTCACTCACTTAATAAATGCAGCTATTGTAAGACAGAATTTCCCCGAAGGATGGAAATGAGCAAGAGTGACATATCTGTTTTTAAGTCTGGAGCAGCTGATCAAGCAACTATATTACAGACCAATCACTATTCTCCCTGATTTATCCGAAGTACTGGAGATGGTTGTCGACATGCAATGTATGGGTTATTTAGAAACAAACCAAATTTTACACCTTCTGCCATTTGGATTTCGCCCGAATTATACTAGGCTAATGTCAGTGCAACTTGTGTCCTTTTGGAAAAACTAAAATATTCAATAGATAAAGGTGGGGGCAGGTTTTCTGGACCTTAAAAACCATTCGATACCATAAATCACAGCATTCTTATAACAAAAGTATCCTCAATTTATCCTTTACATTTTTCTGAGATATTTCGGAGTTTAGGATTTTTTTTTCATTTAGTTACTAGCAAGCTACATCATCCGCATTCACTGACTTTTCCTAACGGTGTGTATTCATCCCGGAGACTGAAATAAGAAAAAGAAAAAAAGAAACTGAATAATGAGAAACATTCACTGTTCCATTTGAAACACTGGAGCAGTCTTTGTGCCATCCATGCCCCAATGAACCCTCTTTCAAAGTCACTTGGATCTTTCCCTCTTGCCATCTTGATCCAAAATCGAGGTCATCTGGGCCTGCTCAGCATTTTTATACATACCACAGAGCATGATAGGATGTTAATTGCTTAATTGTATTATGCATACAGCCCAGGCCAAAAGTATTAGGCCACCTGTGGTTTAAAAAAATACTTGGTAGTGAAAAATTCAGTTAATATTAACACATTTATTGAATGACAAACCGAAGTACAAAGTCAATTTCTACCTACAATAACACAAAAATATGACTTTTATGTAACAATAATAACAACAATAATAATCTTAGACACAACTTTCCTGAAAAATAGCCTCCTTTGGCTTTAATTACAATTAAATTAATATTGGAAGTCTATCCAATCATTTTACAATGTGGGAGGTGGAGAACTGGGAGGGAAGTGGAGGGATATTTAAATTGAGTGAAATCTACCTCATCCCAGGTAGCCTAATGCCTGTAGCCTCTAGTGCAAGTAAAATATGGACTACAGTTGCAAGGAATATGGGAAAGAAAAAGGAGTTAGGCTTAGATGTGTGGGGCCAAGTAAACATTGTGGCAAGAAGGTTATTTCGAGAAATTGAGAAATTTGCAAAGAAATTGCAAAGAAGCTGAAGATTTCGAGGTGCATTGTTCAGTACACACTCAGAAGGTTCATGCTGATGGGTAGTAATGTTTACAAGAGAAGGCCTGGAAGATCAAGAGGCAGAAGACAAACATCTTGTGTTGTCTAGCAAGAGAAACTGTTGTAAAACTGCCCCACAACTACAGGAAGGACCCCATGCAAATCAAGAGAAACCAGTTCCCCTGACTTATTCTGCAGCATAATATACAATAAATAGCAATAATAACAACAAATAAATACCCACAACAACAGATAAATGTTAAAATGATTACTTATTACTATAACTTAGTAAGAAAGACAATGACAGACAGCATCCACATTGGCCTCAAAACTCCATTTGTTGTCAAGAAAAGTTCCAAGATATTTGGACTGATCAATGATTTCCACCAGCTCATTATCAATGAGTGCATTGATGGCAGTGAACTTCTCTGAATGTCAATAACCATGTCCTTAGTTTTCTTGACATTTAATTTTAAGTAGGAGTAGTCACACCAGAACACAAACTCTTTAACCACAGGATGATTCAGGCAATGATGTTCTTATAATTGGAATTCTTGATATCAGGAGTATCTAGTTAAAGTTAAACTCTGATTCTTGCCTTAACCCTTCTGGTTTGTTTGCCCCAAGATTTTGTGTTTCTGGCCATTTGCTGTCATATTCGATTCCGATTCTTGCCTAGCCCCTCTACTTTGTTTTATTATTGGATTTCATGTTTGACCGTACGCTTGTCCTTGACCTCGACTTACGTTTTGCCCTTTGCTTGCTGTAGGCCTATAGTGCTCCGGTTAGTTAGCGTGTTCCCGGTAGGACTAAAAGATCCTTCCATCGGGACACAAGTTTGTTATTTTGCTTTGTTATTTTTCCTTTATTATTTTTTAAGCTAATCTGGGTGGAGATTTAACACTCTGTAGGGGGTACGCTATTCACGCTTTTAGTTTTTAACTATCAGCTAACTGTCCAAAGTTCCGTGTTTAGAGCCGCCCCTTGCCCAGTACCCTTTGAAGAGTAGCCAACATTCAGTTAGGTTTGGATAGGCAGATAGGGACCGAAGTAACAGGTCGGTTTTTAAACCGGGTCGTAAGAACATGCAGACGTTAGTGATTCAATGTTATGCTGCTGCAGTATGCAGGGTTTGGTCGGCTGTTGAAGATTTATTTTCAGAATTCACTGAAGGGTTTATCAGAAATGACTCCATTGCTTCTGCATCTGTATGAGACCAGGTTGCAGAACATATTCAGTTTAGAATCTGAGCTTATTGAACTGGAACACATGAACCAGTTTTCTCCTTCTGCACTCCAGCATCTAGTCAAAATGGAGCTCAATCTGTTGCTTAGAAAAAGGGCAGAGTTGATCATCCACAGATCTAGACAGTACTACTATTTCAATGGAAGCAGACCAAGTCATTAATTAGCTCTACAGTTGTGTAAGGGTGATATATTTGCCAACCTTTCAGCCATTATGTCATCTCAAAGGGCTTTATTGACAGACCCAAAACATATTAATGATACATTTCATAATTTTTATTCTGATTTAGTCTGCTCAGAGTTTTCCCACAATTTCAACATATTCACATCCTTCTTTCAGCCACTTAATTTCCCTTGTTTATCTGATTCTGAAGCCCATGATTTAGGTAAACCTGTCACGTTGTACCAATTAAAGGAGGCTCTCAGACATGCAAAGCAGGGGAAGTCAGATGGCATACCAGCAGAATTTTATTTAACGTTTTGGCCTGAGTGGGGCCCTTACTTACTAGACATGATTAACCATGCTGTTTCCGCAGGTTATTCTGAGGCATTAACATTGCACTCATTTCTCTCCTATTGAAAAAGGGCAAGGACCCGACCTCTTGTAGCAGCTATTTACCATCATGAGATCAGATGTTTCGCTGTACACTAAGGTATTGTCACACTGTCTTGAACTACACATGGCAAAACTTGTAAATCAGGATCAAACTGGGTTTATTAAATCTCGCTCTGCTTCTGACAACATCCGTCGTCTTTAACATATTATATATTTTGCAGATCAGAAGAAATTACCATGTGGTGTCTTTTCACTTGATGTAATGAAAGCCTTCTTTCACCTCGATTGGCAATATCTGTGGGCAGTGCCAGAGCACATGGGTTTAGGCTTTTGGTTTATTGCAGATTTTGTATTACAACCCCACTGCAGTTGTACTTACTAGACCGAATAGCCCCATTCCATTTTCGCTAGCTAGAGGCACCCATCAGGGCTGCCCACTCTTTTTTTTCAAGTTACGCCTTGGCGGGGGCATGCCCCATATCTATACAGCACCGAGAGTTTGGCACTTTTCAGGGGTTCCCCACAGAAATAACCACAATAGCCACAGACACTCAGCCCTTAAAAACATTAAATACATTCTGACCCATTTCAACACAGATTTCATAAACAACTTCACATGTCCACACAATAAAGCCCCAAACTAAGGGGATTTTTCGTTTTCTCCTTCTTCTTCTTCTTCTTCTTCTTCTTCTCATTCTTATTTTTCCTGCCGCCTATCCCACTAACAACATGTCTCCCCATTGGACATTTTACCGACACCAGCCAAATCTTCACCTACACGACCCAATCAAAAACTTGCATACACACGCAAAATACCCATACCTTTTTACTCTGAAACATTTCCAGTTTAAACAGCTAGTCTGCCTGTGGCCTAGTGGGCAAGGTCCCAGTCTTGGGATCGGGGGGTTGTGGGTTCAAGCCCACCAAGGAACATGTTTCTTCAACCTGCTTTTACCCTCACTAATAATTGTCTGCTACTTCTCAATTATTGCTTTTGCACAATATCTTACCCGCCGTTCACCGAACGTATACACTATGCATTATGACGTACCGTCTGCACGTTCAGTTATTAACCGGCTACAATATTGCAGAGCCAGATGGATTCAACGGGAGGTCTTCTGTGCTTACTGGCCTGTGTTCTTTAAAAACACAGACAGGTTTGCTAATGATATTTCACGCATTGCACAGCTATGTCATGGTGCTGCACTAACAAAGTCACAGACTGGTAAACCTCCGGTTGAAGGATTGAATCCCGCCTCGCCTTCAGGCGGATAATTTCCTCTTTTACACTAACGTTTTCTTACGCTTATATTTGCTTTACCAAAACTCACTCACGGCCACCCACATGCATTTCATGACGGCAAATGTATTCCTTTTATTTAAAAAGTTACACCAGTTCACCACTGTGCCATTTCTACTAACTATATTTCTTCACTTGGCTACCCTACAAAACCTTCTTATCAGCAAACGCCACGTTTCTACATTCATGTTACCTCGCCCTGTACTCTATCTAGCCACATACAAACAATTACTACGTATGTACGTTCTGCAACTCCCCATCAAAACATTACATTTAAATTCATGACTCACTCATAATTATAACTACTAGTACTGAACATGACAAAAGCAGTGCAATAGATTTCACACGTTACTTAACCCTCCACTTTAACGATCAATGCTTTATACAGATTGTTATATATACCGTTCGATAAGGAAACTAAGCTCGCTCATGGTCACTTCATTTACTTCGCACTATAGTCTGTGATCATGTCAACCTTCACCTACATGCCCATTCTGCTAAAAACATATTGTTTCAACTACTCAATTTCATCATTTCTCCTAATTTATCTCACACTGTTGTTATTTTCTCATATGCAAAGCCTGCTGGGACATATGCGTCTGCTCCTATTCTCCACTATCAAGTTTTCCGGTTCTAGCTTAGCAAAACAGCGAAGAGGATTCCTACCTGCGGATAAGCCTATCAAAATGCCTTATAAACCTTACAAACACTAAAAGTGCATCTCCACGAAATAACACACAACGGAGCAGGACAGAAGGGTACACAAGTTGCGACCTAGGGAGCTCTAATTCTACGGGCTTGCTGATTCTTTTGTCAATCAAGGCTCATTGGATGGCCGTCAAATCCGTGAGTACATACACTAGCCATATTTCACCTGCGCTTCTGATGCGTTTACACTTACGCCACCGCACCCTTTGTCACAGCCACTGTTTTACATATAAAGCAAACTGAAACTGCTAAACGGTACACGCTCATCAGACTGTACAAATTCACACAAGGATAGCCATAATCCACAACCGTTTCTTACAGGGTCACTACGCATTTCTCACTCTCATAATAAAACGCTTCAGATGGCACTTCAGTCAGCAGAACAATGACCCCTAACATACTGCTAAAGCAACCAAGGAGTTTTTCAGGGCCGTCTTTGGGCCATCAGAGCCAAATGAAACATTAATTAATTTAAATGTCTTACATGAGGCAATTTTTGCTTTTTGACACTGTGAGGTGACACAAAGTTTAACTGAGCACATTGTCAGATAGTAAGAATAAAAAACACTGGGCCAAGTTACTTGAAACAATTTAGGAAACATTGGGTAGCATTGCTATGGAATACAGCTTGTTTAAAATTTGTCTGAGCTAAGATAGCCAATATTGTTTCATGTAACGTGGCGTACTTTTGATATCAATACTTTTAATGACAGGCTTAGATTTGAATTAATGACTTACAGACAGTTCTTTGTAGGCTATGTGTGAGTAACTTGGCATTTGTACATTGAAAATATATATAAAGATATTACTAGACAACCTCAGGTAATTACTGTAGCTACCACATGTGAATTGTGCCTTTGCTTTCATGATACAACACATCTGGATGCATTTTCATTTCAAAATTTGCTACATTCTGGCCTTTTGCGAAGACACAAGCATGTTTACAAGCATGAAACAACATCACATCTTAAATGTTTATATTTGTATGATATGTTATTATACTTGGCGATATCTCAAATTTGAATTATTACCAGTCAAATGTCTCTTTAAGATATCTACAAAGAAGTTATGGCTATCTTGAAAGGAGACTGATCTCCTAGATATTTTCAGTTATATTTCTGACTGAATTGAAAAGGCACTTGACTCTGGTTCAGGTTGGTGTAACATGGCGGTCACTGCGTTAGTAAGAGCAAGGACCTTCTACAACAAGGAGCACGTTTTTGAGATCTACAACTACATTTTGACTAGTCAAAATGATAATTGAAGATATCTATGATAACTGAATAGTCATAAATGAATTACAGATATCTTTAATGTGAATCCAGTCATGCTATTAAATATTAAGTGGGCTTGCCATATAGGCTAGTAAAAATGTATTTACAGATATCTAGAATTATCGTTTTCCTGGTCAGATTATAATTGCAGATATTTTGAATTATCATTCTGACTGGTTACATTGTAATTATGACTAGTCAAAAGGCATTTGTAGTTTATCTTAAATGTAATTTTGGATCCTTTCGCTCAATTTGGCTCACTCGGTATTGGGACACCCTTAAGTATAACGTTGGCTCACTTGAACATGCATGTTCATGTCTTTTTTTTACAGACTTGTTAAAACACTAAAATTCCTAGTCAAATCTAGCTACATAGATGTCAGTAACTAGTTTATAGGAAAAAAAACATTGACTAAGATCACAACTCTGTGCATTCATACTTAACACTGCAGCAGTGTCGGAGATAAAAAATAATTTTTACAATGTGTGTGATATCAATACTTACAAAACTATTTAATGGAGCTGAAGCGTAGGAGTAGTTTGGCAACCAGGGGACAGTTCAGTGCTGGAGGGGTCTGAGGGCATGCTCCCCAGGGAAGAAAATATTTGTAAAACAGCATTTAAATGCCAATTTCGGGTGACTTATCTGCCAAACAGTATTTATTAATCTGCTATTAACAAGTACTCATACAGCTGGCTCTGTTAGGATTGCGTGGGGGGTTCGGACCCAAGTGCAGAGGAAAAAAACGCAAAAACTCCAAAATGGAAGAACAAAAAGACTTTACTTGAAAGGGGGGAACAAAAGGGAACACAAAGCCTCGCAGGGCGACCTTCAAACAACCAAGGGAAACTACAAACACAGGAACAAGAAAATGCAAAAATCCAAAAACACCAGAACACCAAGGCATAGGCAAGAACACATGGTTTACAAACAAACAATCAGAACGAACCACAAGGATCCAGCACCTGAGTCAAGGGAGGGGGAAACTTAAATAGAACAGACCCTGACGAGACACAGGAGGGCACCATGAACAATCAGGCCACAGAGAGGGAAGGGAAAACGAGACAATTTAAAACAATGATCGGACAATTGGAAACAATCATACAATTAACACAGGGGGAGCAGGACACAAAACAGAAGTGCCGCCATCTGGCGGCCCAACAGGGAAAACGCAGACAGAAACACAGGACCATGACAGGCTCACATGCTATATTATTAAACATTATTCTCTTACCATTTAAATACTTCAGCTTCTTTCGCATAATGTTAACTGAGGAGCGGGAGACGACTGAGCTAGAGTTCTGTATCTGTACCTGCTTGTGACTGTTTTGCCTGGGAGAGTTCTGATTGGTCAGCATCTGTTGTCCATGCAGAGAGAGCCTGATCTGTCAATCTGATTGTGACCGCACTGGTAGAAGTACTGGTGTAACACAGAATGGCACGTTTCACAAATTTATTCCTGCTACAGGCTAAATAAGAAGCGCTATGCTGTGCCCCAAAAGGGATTGTTAATTTATTTGCATTATTTTTATTGCAACCATAACACAATATGGGATGCCCCCCCCTCCCCCCAAGCGTAATTTTCTCTTTTTTATGGGGGTCCCTTGTTTGTCATGGGGGGTCCCCACATCCAGTAAATCAGGTTATTGATAGAGAAGTAATACTCTGGAATTAGTTCAACTCAAAAACTTCAGTTTAATAGCTATGTTCTTATCAAATTTTTTATGGAATGATACATAAATGTTGGGTGAAATACATTGTAAATACTGTTGTTAAGTGTAAAACTGACAGTGACAGTTGAGTTTGAGAATGGTAAAACATCTTTAATTAAAGATTTATGGTGTGATAGAAATGCATTTTCTATATATTTATGTTGGTCATAAAGCAGATATCAACCCCTTAAAATCTGATCAGAACATTCAATAAATTCCTGGTGTATTTTGACAAATGTTTTGTAACATGCACTAGTACAAGAAAACATCCAATAACATGAAAATGTCAATGGGTGTAAACTTTTTATTTATGATTTAACAGTAAGAACATTAGCACCTAACATTTACAAAAAAGTTGATTCATGGAAATTTTTAAAGCCTCATTTAAAGTGCCACCAAAAATAATTTTTAAGCTATCAAGTAAAAAACTGATTGACCACAATTTCACTACATATGGATTTCTTACCTGTTTATACAAGTGTACTGTGTATCCACAATTGGGAATTCCCTCAAAAATGACTCTCTAGTTTAATATTGATATAATATAATGGGAATATCTGTACCACTAAGTTTAGAAAAAGTGGTACAGATACAGTTCATTTAAATTCATACTAGATTCATAGGCCATATAGGCAGGACCAGTGTTTCCTGTAATACTCCTGTTTTTCCCTTCTTTATCTACTTTGGCTTTTGTAATAAATCAGTGAAGCGCAAAATAGGTGCCTGATCACTTTCTAAATTATACAGTATACTATTTGTATTTTGTAATAGCTATTAATAGTGAAATCTGTATTTACAACATGAAGGAAATTTATTTTAACACACTGAAGAAACTGATCATGAGTTCACGAGTCTTCTCCATGTCTTGATCTTGAGTCTTCATGAAGACCTGGACAAAATGAAAAAAAAAATTTTTTAAAGACTTATCATAATTCATGTGAACCAACCAATGTTTAACATTTACATTAAACTCATTTGCAAAATATACTGAGTGATATATTTAGCAAGTGGTGTCCTGTGGTACTTTTGAAATTAATCAAGGCAGTGCATTTATGAAAATGTGGGTTTGCACGGATTCCTTTATCCAGTTATATTGCATTGCAAAAATTTAGCGCATGTTATAATGGATAAAATTATTAATTGAGAATTATTAACGGAGAATTACTAGTAGTGATTCTCCAGAGTTAAGACCCTAAAATCTCCTGTTTTGGAAAGCAAAAAAAGAAAAAAAAGACACCTGACTGATAATACTACAAGCATTTTGACTGTGTACTACAACTCAATGGCAATAGATTCTAAAATGAAAGGTAAACTAGAATTTTAATCAATTGTAGCATGCAGTCAAAAGCACAGCTTACGCTATAGTTTGCCACAGAATACAGGGCTGATCAATGATTCATGTCCATGTATACATTATTTAATTAGTTTCAATTCAGTTGGCTGATGTCACTCTAGGGGATAAACAATTGTTTAGCAAGCAAATGTCACCATGCATTCTGCATTATTTCCATTAAACCAAAAACCTTTTCAGGAGGATTTGAACACAAACTTTTCTATGTACGCAAATAGAATTTCAAATGCGAAAAGTGCAGTTTTTCTAAAAAAAAACTTCTTACCTTACAAACAGTGAAAAAATAATTTGAATTAGACATTCCAGTGCCAAGTAAATAGCCTAAAAGCAAGCTACTGTACTACCTGAAAAAATTGACCCTCTCTAAGCGGGTCTTGACTTTTGCCCCTGCTTGGAAACCCCATATACGTTACAGTAATCATACAGTGTCGTGTTCTTCAAGCTCAGTGTAGATTTCGAACGCAGTTTACGACTTCATTCTAGGTGAAACTACGGCTTTGCTATTCTACTGTACTGACTCACTTCACGTTTTTGCATCGGAATGGAATGAATGCATGAATGGAAGCTTAGCGCACACTTTATCAGTTGCTTATCTGAGCTTTGTTTGTTTATCTGCAAAAAGACACTGCAGTAGTGATAAAGGGCACAATATTATTTTAATTTGTTTATGATTCGATTATATATTTTTGTCATTTTCCTCCTTGTAAGCCCTCACTCTGTTGTCATCAGGAGGTTTACTGTTACAAGCCTGTTTTACAGAAGTATGGCAGCTGAATTTAGATTACTCAGTAAGGTAAAACCAAGAGGTTTGGTTGTTTTTAAGTTAATTTAGTTGGAGTGATAACTAACCATGAACACATTTTGTACATAATCTCTCCAAAAGGACAGCATTTTGTTCCAGAGGGTACAACCATCAATGGAATTAGCTTCTAGAAGTGGAATATGGCTGGGAAAAAATATATATACAATAATCCAATTTGGAGACGTTTGGTGCTATTTGGAGAGATTTGGGCCGACTTCTTTGAAAACGCATCTCAGATTTTACTGCCTTGTTCAATCCACTCCACTTTTAACCTGGTGTTGTATACATCCTGGGTTACAATTGAAAAAAGGAATCTGGTTCTGCCCGGTATCAGAAGTACATATAATCCCTACAGAATAAAGAAAATACAAAACAATTTTTGTATTTCTTTTTTGGTTTCCAGAATAAATATGTCCAGTATATTTACAGAGTGAGACTCCCATAGGATCAGGGGATTTAGTCTTTTTGGTACAAATATGCTCTTTCATATAATGCTCTTTTGGTATACATTTTTTCAAGCTTTGAACCATGTGTGTACTATACAGTATATCATTTAGGAGATAATGGAGTTTATTTAAGACGGGGGATTCTTATAAAAAGCCCTGGGTTTTAAGTGGGAAGAAAGTGTGTAAAGGAGAGTGCACAATAAGAAAACTACTTGGGCATTGAGAATATTAGAGAAGTTCGGAAGACTGAATTGTTAGTATTGAGCATGTAGAATCTGTGTAGAATGTACTTCTGGGGGGTGTCTCATGGCGTAGCCTGTAGAGCACTATCCACATGCTCATTGCGAGCCACGACGTCAGCGGTTCGCATCCGACCGCACAACATTTTCGCATGTCTCTCCCACTCATCCCCGTTCTTCCTGTCTCTCCTCACTATCCTATCCAATAAAGCTGAAAAAGCCCATAAAAAAGAATGTACTTTTGGGAGTAAAGTATAGTAGGCAGAGGGAGCAAATTATCCCTGGTCCCTCCTATATATTTGAAGGATTTTAAAAAGGGACTTCTTACCTCCCTTCAATGTACTGTGTTTGCCTGTTAGTACTAGCTTACATCTATTGACTTGTTGCTTATGTGCAATAGTAGTATTTAGTCAGATAGGCTGACAGGATTTGCCAGATCACTTAAAAGGAATTTGTTTTAAAGGGTCTGAAACATAAAATGTAAGACAGGCTCATGATTATTTGGTGACACTAGTGAATGCAGTGTTTCTCTGTCTTTCTTAATGTTTTGCTTATTATTCGCTTATTTCATCTATCAAAAAAGTTTCATTCTTAAACGTACAGCTAGCCTCTATAACTGCTGATGGAATATCACATTTCCATTGTACAAAAATGTAATCCATATGGCAGTAAAAAAACAAATATGATGCTTAAAGACATACACTATATGACCAAGAGTATGTGGGCACCCCTTGGTCTGGGGCTGTTTTTCATGGTTTGGGCTAGGCCCCTTAGTTCCAGTGAGGACAACTCTTAATGCAATGACATTTAAGACTATTCTGTGCTTCCAACTTTGTGGTAACAGTTTGGGGAAGGCCCTTTCCTGTTTCAGCATGCCCACATGCACACAGTAAGGTCCATATAGAAATTGTTTTGTCGAGAATGGTGCGGAAGAACTTACCTAGCCTGCACAAAGACCTAGCCTAGCCTGACCTTAACCCCATCCAGTACCTTTGGGATCAATATGAAAGCCAACTGTGAGCCAGGCCTAATTTCCCAATCAGTACCCAACCTCACTATTGCTCTTCTGGCTCAATGGAAGCAAATCCCTGTAGCAATGCTCCAACATCTAGTATAAAGCCTTCCCAGAAGAGTGGAGGCTGTTATAGCAGCAAAGGGTGGACCTACTCCATATTAATATCCATAATTTTGATGAGATGTTGGATGTCAGGTGTCCACATACCTTTGGCCTTATATTGTACCTTGAGCACAGTGTGGTACTAACCACCCACAGCTGGTTTTATCTGAAATCGAAAATGTCAAAAAGCTTTGCTGATGAACACCAAACAAAAGCCCACTTCACTTCTTTTTTCTTAAAAGATCAATAAAACTGAAGCTGCTTTACAGTGTGAAAATCTGCATAATTTCTTCTTCGGCCTGTCTCTACTCACTCAATAATTTTGAAAGACAAAAAAAAAATAGTATGGAGAGTGTGAGGAAGGTGGAGATATCAAACAGTTAATTAATTCCACAAATCCAATTTGCAAGGGTGGTTGTAACTACTTTTACAACTGCCATTAAAACCTTTATTACCACCAAAAACTCTTTCTTTACCATTATCACCACATCTTCTGCCTTGAAATCCATAAAATAATCCTCTTGCTTTAATGGTTTGAAACTTGCCTCTTACTGCTTGCAGCGGTACTTGGCAGCAAAATTTTAATAGAAGCTGCGATGGTTTCCCTTGGTTTCTCTCACAGACTTGCATTCACACCATGCACTCATTTGGCCTAGTACCTGACTGCATGGAATTCTAACATAGCACCTTTGACACAACGTAGAGCTCCTGGTACATCACTATGCCCCTCTGAACTGCATAATACATTCCTTCATTTGGACCTTCTACTTTACCAGCAAGTTTAATACCTCAACAGTAACCTGCTCAAACCATTGAACTATTTGCTGTAATGGATCCTGTGAGGGGGCGGCATGGTTGTGGTGCCGGCTGCAGGCGAAGATATGGCCGGCCGGCAGTCACAGCTGTGGGCACTTACGTGATTGATTCTAACCTTTATCTGTACTGTCTGTAGTGAGACCGGGAGGTTTTTTCACGATGGATGCACACTTATTACATTTCCTTTACTATCCATTCTACCTTGACTTTATACCAGGCAGGTCAGAAGAGGATGGGCTCCCCCTATGTAGCTATGTTCCTTCCACAATTTTTGATAATTATTTGATAATCCACAGATAATTATAATTTAAAGTAAAAGAAGAAGAGCATTGTGGTTACTCTTAATTAGGGTTAATCTCTTTAATCTCTTTTGAAATTGTTCAAAGTAAATTTCACTCTGACAGTGAGTTATTCTACAGGTATGAAATATGTTTATGGGATTATTATTAGAAATGGCAAGAGCTCTGCGATTATCCAGACTAAACTATAACCAGTGATATTTATAGTATTGATAAACATTAGGCTTATATGGAGGCAACGGTGAAGGGAGAGGCCGATAGGAAGCTACAAGCCATGACAACAATCATTGTCAGCAGCTGAACGGTTTGGAGAAGAGGAGAAGAAAAGCTCCAGAACAGCTTACTCAAAGAATCAAAGAGCGGTGAGGATCCACAACATCAGGCAGGAGATGAAAGCGCTGAAGTCCCAGTACAAGAAGGCAGGAGAGCTTGGCCCAGCTGATGTGCATCCTACGGAAGAAGATCAGAGTCCTCCGCCGGGCAGAGTGGCATCGGAGGCGGCGTCGCGAAATGGCCAGAAAATGCGCTGCCTTTATTGCCAACCCCTTCAAGTTCACCAAGGAGCTGCTGGGGCAGAAGCGCAGTGGGAAACTGGCCTGCTCGCAGGAACACATAGACCAAAATCTGAAGAAGACATACAGAGACCCTGAAAGAGAGCAGGAGTTGGGAGAGTGCAACATCTTAATAGACCCCCCTGAACCGGATGTGCAGTTCGACATGTCGGAGCTGCAGCTAAAGGAAGTCAGAGAGGTAGTCCGCAAAGCAAGGGCAAGCTCTGCTCCAGGACCAAGTAGCACCTCGTACAAAGTGTACAAGAACTGTCCCAAACTCCTGCTGCGTCTGTGGAAGATCCTGCGAGTCTTCTGGAGAAGGGGGAAGATCCCAGAACAGTGGTGAGTGGCTGAAGGGGTGTGGATCCCAAAGGAGGAAAACTCCACCCAGATAGACCAGTTCCATCATCTCCCTGCTGTGCGTCGAGGCGAAGGTCTTCTTCAGCGCCGTTTCCAAGCAGCTGTGCACCTACCTGGCAAAGAATACCTACATTGACACTTCAGTCCAGAAGGGTGGCATTTCAGGGATGCCAGGCTGTCTGGAGCACACCGGTGTGGTGACACAGCTCATCAGGGAGGCCAGAGAGAACAAGGGCAACCTGTCAGTGTTGTGGCTCGACCTGGCAAATGCATATGTCTCCATTCCACACAAGCTGGTGCAGCTAACACTGACCAAACATCACGTCCCCAGCAGAATCAGAGACCTCATCGCTGATTACTACAGCAACTTCAGGATGAGGGTCTCTTCAGGAGCAATTACATCAAGCTGGCACAACGTGGAGATCGGCATCATCACAGGGTGCACTATCTCTGTGACACTGTTCTCCCTAGCTATGAACATGCTCACTAAGTCTGCTGAACCGGAGTGCAGAGGGCCCAGAATGAATTCCGCTCAACGGCAACCACCCATCAGGGCGTTCATGGATGACCTCACAGTCACCACAGAATCAGTCCCAGGCTGCCGGTGGATTCTGCAGGGGCTCGAAAAGCTGGTGGAGTGGGCCCGGGTGCATTTCAAACCAGCCAAATCTAGATCAATGGTGCTGAGGAAAGGGAAGGTGGAGGACAAGTTCCAGTTCAAGATTGCAGGCACAGCCATCCCAACCATCACAGAGAAGCCAGTCAAGAGCTTAGGGAAGGTTTTTGACAGCTCTCTGAGGGACACAACATCCATCCAGTCGACCTGCACCGAGTTGGATAGCTGGCTGAAGGCTGTGGACAAGTCTGGCCTACCTGGGAAATTCAAAGCCTGGGTGTATCAGCATGACATTCTCCCCAGAATCCTGTGGCCCCTCCTCGTCTATGCAGTTCCGATCACGACAGTCGTGACCTTAGAGAGGAGGGTCAGCAACCACCTCAGGAGATGGCTGGGGCTGCCAAAGAGCCTGAGCAGCATGGCACTCTACGGCCACCACAATAAACTGCAACTACCCTTCAAATCCTTGGAGGAGGAATTCAAGGTAACAAGAGCCAGAGAAGTGGTACAGTACAGGGACTCAAGTGATCCGAAGGTGGCCAAAGCAGGGATCCAAGTGAGGACTGGCAGGAAGCGGAGGGCACAGGAAGCTGTTCAGGAAGCAGAGGCAAGGCTGTGTCACAAGAGGCTGGTGGGAGTGGTCACACGAGGCCGAGCTGGGCTAGGATCCTTTCCAACTCCCCAAATGAACACCATCAGAGGGAAGGAAAGGCGCCGCCTAGTTCAGGAGGAGGTGAGAGCAGCAGTGGAAGAGACAAGAACCTGCAAGGCAGTGGCAATGAAGCAACAGGGGGCTTGGACTAGATGGGAAAATCCGGTCGAAAGGAAAGTGACCTGGGCTGAGCTTTGGAAAGCCGAGCCACACCGCATCAAATTTCTCATCCAGGCAGTGTATGATGTGCTTCCAAGCCCATCAAATCTGCACACATGGGGCAAAGCAGAGTCACCAGCATGCCCACTGTGCTCCAAGCGAGGAACCCTGGAGCACATCCTCAGCTGATGCACAAAGGCACTTGGAGAGGGACGGTACCGATGGAGGCATGATCAGGTCCTGAAGACCATCGCTGAAGCCATCAGCGCAGGGGTTGAGTGGGCGAAGAGGTCCCGACCCTCCAAGCAGACCATCGCCTTTGTCAGAGCTGGGGAGCAGCCAAAACCCACCAGAAGAACATCTGCAGGCATCCTGACCTCTGCACAGGACTGGCAACTGTTGGTGGACCTTGAACGGCAGCTCCCCAACCATATCGCAGCAACCACCCTGCAACCAGACATTGTTCTTGTGTCTGAGTCCACCAAGCAAGCTGTGCTGTTGGAGCTGACAGTCCCATGGGAAGATCGCTTGGAAGAGGCCTTTGAAAGGAAGCTCTCCAAGTACGCGGGACTGGTCAGCAAATGTCAGCAGGCTGGGTGGAGAGCGTGGTGTCTCCCAGTGGAGGTTGGATGCAGGGGATTCGCAGCCCGTTCTTCAGCCAGAGCCTTCAGCAATTTGGGCATCGAGGGAGAGAGGAAGAGGAGAGCCATCCGCAGTACCACCTATGCAGCAGAGAGGGCTTCAAGATGGCTGTGGCTCAAGAGAGGAGAGCCATGGGGTCATAAGTAGCTAGCCATCTGGACACAAGCTGGGGTCTGATCAGCCCCGGCTGGGTCACCTGGAGGAGGGTGTATGATGTTGAAACACCCGAAACACTCGATGATTCCAGGAACATCACTGAAGATGTGTCCAGATGCATCAGCAGATGTATGTACACAGCATATGACATTTGCCATACTACTTCTACTGTGCTACAATACCATATGTTCCCACAGTACTATGCAGTATGTTCCTATATGTTCCTATACTACTATATGCTCCTACTGTAAGTGCTATTGAGTGATTTATCATATTTTCTCATTTTTATACCTTCCAGTACCCATTACATAAATACAAAGTCGGATGGAGAATACTAAATTCCCAGGACTGATCATAAACACAGCTTCTTCTGTTTGCATACCACTACATGTAATGAATTTTGGCTAGGCACCTTAGTCACATATTTATCATAATTGCATTTGTGTCAATGTTTGGTGCATACATTATAATACCTCTTTTAGTTGCAGTTATTTCCTTTGATGAGGAAGAAAGTTCCAACTCCCACTCCCAGCAGACCCAGGGTCAGTCCTATTCCACAGAATGCTGTCTCTGCCATGTCTGATTCATTGTTAGATTCAGGCTCTGTGTGAAGAAAGGACTTTCATTCAGGCAAAATACATCTAAAAGTGAATCATTTAGATGCTCACATTTTCTAGCAACAATCTTTGCTAAGACTGAAAAATATAAAAGAAAATGTCAATACTAGCTATCCTTCGAAGTGGTATATATATATATATATATATATATATATATATGGTGCTTGGTTTTAGGTCCAAATCTCAGGCACAACATTGCTCTTCTACCCTTGATCGAGGTACAAATTACATTACATTACATTACAGGCATTTGGCAGATGCTCTTATCCAGAGCGACGTACAACAAAGTGTATAACCATAACCAGGAACAAGTATGACGAAACCCCTAGAGAGAAGTACCGGTCCAAGTACAGGGAACAACTGCATAGTTCAACTTGGACCCTGATGGTTAAACTGATTAACACTAACAACGAGAACGGCAACAACGCAATCTATGGAAAAATAAAATAAATAAAAATACAAGTAGTCGTTAAGACAGCTGATGCGCCTAAGTCACCTATGAAACAGCTGCCTAGTTACAACCCTAAGTTTAGTCATTTACAGGGGGGAAGGGAGGGATGGGGAGAGGTGCAGCCTGAAGAGGTGAGTCTTCAGTCGTCGTTTGAAATGGGTCACAGTCTCAGCTGTTCTGACCTCCACAGGGAGGTCATTCCACCATCGTGGGGCCAGAACAGACAGGAGACGTGTTCTGGAAGTGCAGGTGCGAAGAGGGGGAGGTGCTAGGCGTCCTGAGGTAGCAGAACGGAGGGATCTGGCTGGCATGTAGGGTTTGAATATCTTGTGGAGGTATGCTGGGGCTGATCCCTTGACTGTCTGGTATGCTAGGACCAATGTTTTAAATTTGATGCGAGCTATAACAGGCAGCCAGTGGAGGATAGTGAGCAGGGGAGTTACGTGGGAGTGTCTGGGGAGGTTGAAGACCAGACGAGCCGCAGCATTCTGAATGAGCTGCAGGGGTCTGGTGGCAGATGCCGGTAGTCCAGCCAGAAGAGAGTTGCAGTAGTCCAGGCGGGATAGAACCATTGCTTGGACCAGGAGCTGGGTTGAGTAGGTGGTGAGAAAGGGGTGGATTCTGCGGATGTTGTATAGGAAAAATCTACTACAAATCTTTTATTATACATGCATAATACTTGTACCATCCATCCAGAACACAGTTAACTGGTTACAATGGACAGGGCTGGCCCGTGGCATAAAGGCTCAAATTTCCAAGTAGACACTTGTGGGACTAGAGGAGTCTTCTCTGGAGACTTCAAATTATTTGCATGCATTCTTCACTACTGAAAACCATTTTTAATGATCAGAGCATTGTTTCTGTCACAAGAGGTCAATATGGGGTAAAACAGGTTTATGTTCATGCGTTTCAGCATTTCTACCTTTGATTGTCATAAGACAAATTTTCTTGGTTCTTACACACAGATATGCCATCTGAGAATTGTGAAGTCATTAATTTTGACTCCATCTCACTGAATGCAGTTAATACACCTGAATAAAAAGTGCTCTGTGTCCTGCATAGATGAGTATGGTGGCCAATTAACAACAAATCTTGCGAGGAAGGAAAGGATGAAAATAAGATCCTCCACACGGAGTATCAGCCAATCACAACAGAGTTCTGGGTATGAGTAGTAACCAATTAATTCTGGAAACGAAAGCTCATTGATGAGCCATCACTGTGCAGAAAAAAGTACTTTGAGAGCACACAGGCTACTGTCTTTCGTTTTGCTTGCAGACCAATTTCACTCCCATGCGAGTTAACACTGCGCTCTTTGAGAATACTGGTGTGTGAGAGTACATTTTACTTACATGGAGAGTACTTGTGCACAAGTGTCTTTTGTTTGCGTGGAGAAAATACTTAAGAGCATGAGTTTTTTTAAAAATGTAACACTGTTCAAGTGTGCATAGAGAATCAGTAAAATAACTCAGGTCTGTGGACACCCAGAGTTACCTACATTATAACTTGGGCCAAGGTTCTGCCTCTATCAATAAAAATTATTAGTTAACCTAATATGAAGAGAGTGTGTAGGATAATTTTGAGACTCCCCATGATTGTGATGACGTCACATGTTAAAGTTTTTTTTTGTTAAAGGGTATTCCTGTCAATGTTGATCAGACTGTTTCCTCCAAACTCTCGATGCTGCATGATAAAAATATATCACATGTATAACTATATACTAATATAATCAATATGTAATCCAATAACTCTATATCAGTAGTTGCAGCAAAGCTTATGGTAACGCAAGAAACCACAGTATCCACTGTAGAAAAAAGGCAAACACAGAAGGCTTAAAAAAAACCATACTTACTCAGCAGAAAATTAGTGCCAAATAGACATGCTAGAAAACTAATACTTTACAGTTGTCATGTTCCGGTGTTCCTGTCTGCGTTTTCCTTGTTGGGCCGCCAGATGGCGGCACTTCTGTTTTGTGTCCTGCTCCCCCCTGTTAATTGTATTATTGGTTGTCTCGTTATTCCATCATTGTTCCCACCTGTGTCTTGTTATCCCCTCCTTCTGGTTTGATTGTTTTTTGAGTTCACCTGTGTCTTGTTACCCCTTGTCTATTTAAGTTCTCTGTTCCCTTGACTCGGGTGCTGGTTCCTTGTGTTTGTTGCCGATGAATGTTCAGACCATTTATACCTGCCTGCGTTTTTTTTTTTACCTGTTTGTGTTTGTTCCCGAGTTGTGTTTGTTCCCTGACTTCCATGTACCTGCCTGCTTGTGTTTGTTCCCTGACTTCCATGTACCTGCCTGCTTGCGTTTGTTCCCTGACTTCCATGTACCTGCCTGCTTGTGTTTGTTCCCTGACTTCCATGTACCTGCCTGCTTGTGTTTGTTCCCTGACTTCCATGTACCTGCCTGCTTGTGTTTGTTCCCTGACTTCCATGTACCTGCCTGCTTGTGTTTGTTTCCTGACTAGTTTTGTTCCTGACTAGTTTTGTTCCTGACTAGTTTTGTTCCTGACTAGTTTTGTTCCTGACTAGTTTTGTTCCTGACTAGTTTTGTTCCTGACTAGTTTTGTTCCTGACTTGTTTTGTTCCTGACTTGTTTTGTTCCTGACTTGTTGATTTGCCCTTGTGTTCTGCCTGCCTGCGTTCTGCCCTGACCGTGTTCTGCCTTGCCCGTGTTTGAGTTCCTCTTGTTTTCTGTTTTATTTAGAGATTTTTTGAGTTCGTGTTTTTTCCCTTTGTGGCCTTGTCTGTTCCCTGCTTGTTTGCCTGTCTATAGTAAAGTCTTTGTTCCCCTCCCATTTTGGATTTGTGTTTTCTTTTCCCTCTGCGTTTGGGTTCCCCCTACCCGCGCCGTGACAAGTGACCCCTGTGTAACCTGAATACAGTAGAAAAGTACAGGAGGCTATAACTGTGAACTTGTAGGCGTAATGAAAAACTACAGAAAGCGATGACGTGTATGCATAGTGGAAAAGTACAGAGTAAGGGAAAATTGGGGTAACTGTCCACTACGATAAGATTACCATAGAACCGAAAACCAGTGATACGATAAGATCACCATAGAACCGAAAATCATTGTGGTGCCAAGAAAGTCAGGTTGACCCACGAGCAGGAAACTGAAAATCCTTACGCGGCCAAAAAAGATCCTTACTGTGCCAAAAAAGACCAGATGGCTGGTATGTTTAGAAATGTGTTAAGGGGGGTTGTGGGGCACAATTTGTGTATAAAATGTGTGCAAAACTGACAATCGAGGTTCAATTCTGCGGAATTGATCCGGCTTTGTGCACCTGTGCAATAAAGTCTAAACTTTCTGAAGAGCTTGCTGCTGTTGTGTCTTTTCCCTCGTGAAATTGTTTTCTACAGATTGACGACTGGCGTGGAAGTCTGTCGGTTCCTAGACACGACAAGTGAACATGGATGTAATGTATACCCTGCATCTTGGAATGTAGGCCTAAGTGAAACAGTGTCCACCTACCAGCACAACCTGCAATTGAGCAATAATTTATTAAAAGAATATAACAGCCCAACAATTAAAAACAAACATCACTTAAGGTCTCAGAACAACACCAAGGGAGAAATCATCTGTCAGCAGAGGACAAGGTGGCTTTGAGGGGCAGCTGGATGTCATTCACAATTTATCATATCCATTCTTAAGTGCAAATATTCCCGTGGACAAATTTGATCCCAAATTGCATATGCGTTTTCAAATATGAATGGAATAACAGCAGGACAGTTCCATCAGTGAGACAGCTTCAGAAGATGTATACAGATATATGCCACAGAATGCTGCTTTGCGATAAAAATCACAATTTAAGAAAAATAACTAACAGCATATTTGCGGTTGAACAAAGATGTTATAATCTTAATCAACTCAAAAATAAGTCACATTTCCCTCAACCAGCTTGCAAATCTCTAAAGACTGTCATGATTTTTGTTCCCAGTAAGTGTGTAGTGACAGCTCTCCCACTACACTCAACTCTCGGTTTCATTGAGAAGTGTACATCCCAGATGGCAAATAACACATTATTTGTATAAGAAAATGTCACTGCAATGTCACGGGAATTCTGAGATACAGCTGAAAAAATATTTCCGGATCTTACTCCAAGGAAAAAAGATACTTGTCCACTGTAACCAGCTGTCAATGCAGAAAGATTAGTCTCTTCATTAGACATGTTTTCACCAAGTCGTTACTCAATGTCAGAAGAGACCGTGAAATAACTATGATCAAATTTAATCACAGAGTCTTGAACCTAGGAGAGAGCATAAAGTTCACCTGATATGGATGCATATAAATTAATAGTATTAATAATAACAAAACGGTTTATAGCACAGCTACAATGTGGTCCCTAAATATTTGCACAATGACACAATTTTGTTGTTTTGCCTTTTGTTTTGCAGGCCAGGACATTGAGTTTGATATGAATCAATGAATATAAGGTTAAAATGCAGACAGTCAGCTTTAATTTGAGGGTATTTACATCCATATCAGATTAACTTTGTGCTCTCTCCAAGGTTCAAGACTCTGTGATTAAATTTTGATCATAGTTATTTCACAGTCTCTTCTGTCATTGAGTAATGATACTTGAGAACACCTCTAATGAAGAGACTAATCTTTCTGCATCGACAATCGGTTACAGTGGACAAGTATCTCTTTTCCTTTGAGTAAGATCCGAAAATATTTCTTCAGCTGTATGTTGTGTCATATAACTGCTCTCAATTTTAGTGGGAGTATCTCCCACTGTATCAAGCAAAAAGTAACCTTCAAAATACTGTCACATGTCCACAGTCCAATATAAACAGACTGTATTTAACATATTTCCACTTGACAACATTTTTTTATTTCAAATGTGCTTATTTATCAGTAATGACTTAATGTATAGAATTTGGGTGGTTCAGTCATGATAATTGTTTGACACATTGCTTAGCTAAAAGGCTATTGACCTCTTGATGGCAGAGGACTGAAGTACATGCTAGAAAGCAGGTGGAGACAAACTGGTGGAACTAATTATAACATATTATTCTGATACATCAGTGTGCAATATAATGTTTGAGAAGCTTTCCCATTTGTAGCTAATTGCTAATTTCTGTCTTTGTTGTTGCTTGCCTCACACATACTCAAACTATCTTTCGAGTGTCATATATCAGCCAGGTGCTTTATCTTTCTGACCATCACTTGTTCTCACTGTTATTGCAAAGGACATGGTGACTGAAACGTCAGCGTCTTTTGACTCAAGAAACAGTTTTTAACCCAAGAGAATCACAGGCAAATATTATTCCATCTCTTAAATTATTTTTATACATTCAGTTGCCCTTGCACCAATTTTTACCAACTTATAAATTGACTCATCCATTGAGGCCCTGACGCAGTCGACAATATAGCCTAACTATATAAATATAGTATTACTAACTATATATGCATTCATCATAGGGAACAATAATTGTAGCATGATGTGATCTACTCAGAAAAACTGTGTCAGTATGTTAAAAATGATGAGTCCATATGTTATTTGTCAAGAAGCTTCCAAAATGCTTTGCTTAAAAAATTCTGCAATTAATTTTCAATTACACTGGGTTCTTACCCCAGATCCTGGTTAGGGGATCCGGAAGCCCCATGTGCTCCACGCTGCAGGAATAGACATCCCCCTCCTGGGGAGTGATGCTCAGAGTGGAGAACTGTTGGAACGTCAAATCAGGGTTTGGATAGTAGCGGCTTAGAGTCACTCCATCCTTCACTTCAACATTATTCTTGGTCCACTTCACTTTGACAGGGGGGGGGAAAAAGTTGTTCACAAAGCAGATCAGGCTGTTACTCTTCCCCAGCTCAACTTCTTCCATTGAATAGATTGTGCTCTGAGGAGGATCTGTGGAATAATGAATCATCATATCCTTATTTGCTAATCAAATTGGAACATAAGTTAGTATCTCATAAAAAACTCGTTTTCAACGTACAAAAATGCCAAGTTACTCACACATACAAGACATACACCGTCTATAACTCATTCATTCAGACTGCCAAAATCCAGGCCTGTCATTAAAAGTATTGATATCCAAATGACGCCAAGTTACGGTACTACAAACAATATAGGCTATCTTGCCTCACCGAAATTAAATAAGATGTATTCCAAAGCAGTGCTACCCAATATTTCCTCAATTCTTTCATGTCACTTGGCCCTGTGTGTATAAGCATGCAGTACATGGACAGGCCAAACATATGTGTGGATGGCTTTCTCAAAGTCAAGATTGATTGAATAGGCGTCTATATGTCCAATTTGTATTGGTATGTATGTATTTCGCTGCCAAGCCTTTCTGTTGCGTGAATGATTGTATGTTTCTTGGTATAAATGTCTGTTTGTAAATGTGAATGTAACATGCTGCGAGGGAAATGTCCCCATGGGGATAAATAAGTTCTCTATGTAGGCTATGTATGTACAATATGTATTTTACATGCAGTATTTATTGTACGTAGCACACATACAATCACTTGTACATTTACTGAAATTGAGTTCTGAAGCAAGTGTAAACATATGTTTTCCGGAGAAATATGCTTCCTGCAGTTACTGACCAGCAGTTTTCTACATGAATTTCAATGTGTTCCATGAGGCAATTTGAAATATTGGACACTTTGATCTGACACAAAGTGTGCATGACATTGTGAAATGGTAAGATTACAAAACACAGGGCCAAGTGACTTGAAAGAATTGAGGAAATATTGGGTAGCATTGCTTCGGAATACATCTTATTTAATTTCGGTGAGGCAAGATAGCCTATATTGTTTGTAGTACTGTAACTTGGCGTCATTTGGATATCAATACTTTTAATGAAAGGCCTGGATTTTGGCAGTCTGAATGAATGAGTTATAGACGGTGTATGTCTTGTATGTGTGAGTAACTTGGCATTTTTGTACGTTGAAAACGTGTTTTTTATGAGATATTATTTCTTTTTGCAACGCGTTTTATTATGAGAGTGTGAAATGCGAAGTGACCCTGTAAGAAACGATTGTGGATTATGGCTATCCTTGTATGAAGTTGTACAGTCTGATGAGCGTGTACCGTTTAGCAGTTTCGGTTTGCTATATATGTAAAACAGTGGCTGTGACAAAGGGTGCAGTGGCGTAAGTGTAAACGCATCAGAAACGCAGGTTAAATATGGCCAGTGTATGTACTCACGGATTTGACGGCCATCCAACGAGCCTTGATTGACAAAAGAATCAGCAAGCCCGTAGAATTAGAGCTCCCTAAGTCACAACTTGTGTACCCTTCTGTCCTGCTCCGTTGTGTGTTATTTCATGGAGATGCATTTTTAGTTTTTGTAAGGTTTATAAGGCATTTTGATAGGCTTATCTGCAGGTAGGAATCCTCTTCGCTGTTTTGCTAAGCTAGAACCGGAAAACTTGATAGTGGAGAATAGGAGCAGATGCATATGTCCCAGCAGGCTTTGCATATGAGAAAATAACAACAGTGTGAGATAAATTAGGAGAAATGATGAAATTGCGTAGTTGAAACAATATGTTTTTAGCAGAATGGGCATGTAGATGAAGGTTGACATGATCACAGACTATAATGCGAAGTAAATTAAGTGACCATGAGCGAGCTTAGTTTCCTTATCGAACGGTATATATAACAGTCTGTATAAAACATTAGTTGTTGAAGTGGAGGGTTAAGTAACGTGTACTCTCTTACACTGATGTGCTTTTGTCATGTTCAGTAGTAGTTATAATTATGAGTGAGTCATGATTTTAAATGTAATGTTTTAATGCGGAGTTGCAGAACGTACATACGTAGTAATTGTTTGTATGTGGCTAGATAGAGAACAGGGCGAGGTAACATGAATGTAGAAACGTGGCGTTTGCTGATAAGAAGGTTTTGTAGGGTAGCCAAGTGAAGAAATATAGTTAGTAGAAATGGCACAGTAGTGAACTGGTGTAACTTTTTAATAAAAGGAATACATTTGATGCCATGAAATGCATATGGGTGGCCGTGAGTGAGTTTTGGTAAAGAAAATATAAGCGTAAGAAAACGTTAGTGTAAAAGAGGAAACTATCTGCTTGAGGGCGAGGCGGGATTCAATCCTTCAACCGGAGGTTTACCAGTCTGTGACTTTGTTAGTGCAGCACTGTGACATAGCTATGCAATGCGTGAAATATCATTAGCAAACCTGTCCGTGGTTTTAAAGAAGAACACAGGCCAGTAAGCACAGAAGAGCTCCCGTTGAATCCATATGGCTTTGCAATATTGTAGCCGGTTAATAACTGAACGTGCAGACGGTACGTCATAATGCAGTTCAGTTCGGTATACGTTCGGTGAACGGCGGGTAGATATGGTGCAAAAGCAATAATTGAGAAGTAGACAATTATTAATGAGGGTAAAAGCAGGTTAAAGAAACGTGTTCCTAGCTAGGCCTGAACGTACGACCCCATGTTCCCAAGACTGTAACCTTGCCCACTAGCTGTTTAAACTGAAAATGTTTCAGAGTAAAAAGGTATGGGTATTTTGCATGTGTATGCGAGTTTTTGATTGGGTCGTGTAGGTGAAGATTTGGCTGGTGTCGGTAAAATGTCCAATGGGGAGACATGTTGTTACTGGGATAGGCGGCAGGAAAAATAAGAATGAGAAGAAGAAGAAGAAAACACAAAATCCCCTTAGTTTGGGGCTTTATTGTGTGGACATGTGAAGTTGTTTATGAAATCTGTCTGTTGAAATGGGGTCAGATTGTTCAGAATTGAATGTTTTTAAGGGCTGAGTGTCTGTGGCTGTTGTGGTTATTTCTGTGGGGAACCCTGAAAAGTTCCAAACTCTCGGTGCTGTATAGGTATGAGGCATGCCCCCCGCCAAGGTGTAACTTGGCGGGATGGCATACCTGCCATCCCAATATATTGTTTGGTCAAAGTATGTTTACCAGTGGCTAGTAGCCCCCCATGCCCCCCCCCCCCCCAATGTATGTTCAGTTCATTGTAATTTCAAATTTGACTGATGTTGAAAACTGAGAAATAATTATTTCCTCATCATTTAGCCTTGTTTCTAAACCTGCACCCTATTATGGGTCACAGGGCCCAATATAAGCGAGCCATTCAGCCATCAGGTTTCCCAGTGGTAAATAACGGGAACATCATAGCAACCAAGTCAGCCACTTCACACAAGCTCAAAAAGTGGCCATCACATGTCCGTTTTTAGGCAGAGCATGGAAAGGGAATAACTGTAGTTATCAGATTCACCACGATGCTCACTCTGCACCAGTGCACCTTGCTGTGCCTCACTGAGTAGTGTTTTAAGGAAATACTCCAGCAGTGCTCAACTGCCTGTCACCTCAGAGATAATGGTATCATATGCAAATATCATATGATGGTAATTATATATGATTATAAACGTCTCACAATAAGTATGTGACTGATGGACATGTGTGCCAGTCTGAAAGCTGCAGGTTTCATTAACAAGGAGTAGGCAATAAAATATTACAGGGCAGAAGTGCTTGAAATATTTTATGCACTTCTACCTAATTAAATTTTATGCCCATTTTAATATAATGCATTAGACCAATTGAGCATCTTGTCAAGTTACACTAAGAAGTTCCCTCATTATGGTACTCAAAGTAACAGAACAACATTCCAATTAAATGAAAATAACCAAACCATTCCAAATTCCAGGGTTTTTAAGGTTTTTTTTTTTTTTTTTTTTTAGATCTAAGTTTTGAAATAGGAATATATGGCAATGATAAATATGAGATGCAGGATGACGAGTCGCCTCGTCTTCTCGTAAGGTCTGTGCAAGCAAGAGCAATTAACTGTATGGATCCGTGTAAGATTTTGGACATTGATCCAACATCCATTGTGATATGCTGTTCCAAAAAATCATAATTATAGATGAGAGGTCTTTATTTTGTGTCACTTTAGCTGTTTGCGCACAACACAGTTACAGCTCAGAGTGAAATGCGGTTAGACATGATGACTTCTTACCTATTTCCTCAGGTGGGTCCTTTTCAGCTTGAACAGCCACGTTCAAGTTATGAATGCAGGTCCCATGCTCACCCTGTGCAAATGCCATCCAGTCTGGATACGTAAATTTATCAGCAAACTCAGGTATGGTGTAAATGATTTCATTGTTTTTAAAGTCTGCATAAAACATTTCCTCTCCATCCTGCTGTTTCTCATCCTCTGGAGCAGTGTCATTGGTCTGGCAGGCCACAACGTGAATATCTATATGAGCTAAGAGAGAGAAATATGAGAAAATGTAAGTTTTGCATTTTCGATGATTGTTTTTACATGCCATGAAAATAATATCCATGCTTATTAATTCATTCATTGAACATACACTTCATTTACATATCATTTACACGCTCCCCCTGATCACGTCATTCAGAAACATGGTCTAAACATTCGCTGCTATGGCAATGATATTCAGATATATGACAGCACCAAATCCCCTGCAGTCCTTTTGTTTCAGACCCTCCTAGCTTGCATTGACGACATACAAATTTGGATACCTGTCAATTTCATAATTCTCAATTGTATAAGACAAATCTTGCTGCTTACGCCTCTCTAAAACCACTGATTCTGTCTTGCCATTAAAGGCATCTCAGTTGTGTCATCAGCCTGCCAGTCAGAAACCTTTAAATTATTTTTTATTCTATATTCTAACATTGACTTTATACCAAAACTACTTTCTTCCATCTCTGTAACATTGCTTGTCTCCACCCATCCCTCAACTTCACCGATGCTGAAGCTCTCATATATGTAATCATTTCCTCCTGCTTATATTACTGAAACACCCTTCTCCCCAGCCTCCCATTCAAAACTCTCCGTAAATGGCAGTATGTCTAGAACTCAGCTGCTGGGGTATTCACACACACACAAACACACACACATACATGCACAAACACACATACACACACACACACAGGCA